>NC_091469.1:252613643-252861143 GCF_036971445.1 Narcine bancroftii | reverse complement strand
TTATCCACTAAAGGATCTAAACAACAATTAAAATCACCTCCAATCATAATTTGGTCATAAGATTGTGCTAAATTAAAAAAAGCTTCTTGAATAAACATCTCATTGTCAACATTTGGTTCATAAATATTCACAAGTATTCAAGAGTCTGAATAAATTTTACAATTTATTATCCAAACTCTTCCCCTCACTCATAAACAGTTTCTAAACTAAATTATAATTTTTATTAACTAATATTGCCACACCTCTAGCTTTTGAATTAAAAGAAGAAGCAAAAACCTGACCAACCCAATCTCTCTTTAATTTTTGATGTTCCTTTTCAGTTAAATGTATCTCTTGCAAAAATTCAACATCTACCTTTAATTTTTTAACATAAGATAACACTCACTTTCTTTTAATCAGATTATTGAGCCCATTCACATTACGTGTTGCAAATTTTAAATTTATTGCACTACCGTCCAAACCCATGTAGCAGGATCTCCATCCATGTTAAACATACTAAAATTAATTTGCATCTCCTCAACAAAGTAAACAAAAAAGAAAAAGAAAAAAAGCCTCCCAACTCCTCAAAAGTACTTACTTGTACTACCCCCTCTACTATACAGGGAGCAGCCTAAGCCACTAAGTGACCAATGGTTTTGGTTAGAGATACAATGAGATTTTGCATCTCTCCCAAACAGAAATAATAAAACAAACAGTATTTATAAAAGAAAGTTCAGGTCCGTTAAGCTTCTTCCAAGTCTTTATTCACTTGATCATCACCAATGAATCTCTCTTCAGAATCACTACTCTCCTTTTGTAACTCATCCTTCTGATCTTTCAAAGTTCTTCATTCTCTCTTTTTGTGCTCCATTGTCCTTCTTTCCAGAAGCTCCATTTGGTATTTGCATCTGAGAAGATGGAGACTGTCCCTTTCTAAGGTCAGGCAAAGAGTTGGCAAATATCGAGGCATCTCCATCATCATCAATAATATTGCATTTCATACTCTGCATAAAAGACTTTTGATACAGCTGGGTATCTGAAAGCAAATTTATAACCCTTCTGCTTTCACCGAATTAAGTTCTTTACATCTTTTAATAAGAGTTT
This sequence comes from Narcine bancroftii, assembly GCF_036971445.1. Lineage (NCBI taxonomy): Eukaryota > Metazoa > Chordata > Chondrichthyes > Torpediniformes > Narcinidae > Narcine > Narcine bancroftii. The sequence continues at coordinate 252,860,060 of NC_091469.1, read as the reverse complement.
GGCTAAGGTCTGCATGGAAAAGCACTCTTCTACTTTTAACCATCAATGGACCTCCATGTTGTTGAGCATTCTGAACTGCCAAATGTAAAATTAACTCTCTATCTTGATAATGAAGACACCGTACCAAAACATATCGGGGCGGTTGACCTTGTAACGGTTTTTTTTTCAAATCGTTCCATGAGTCTGATCCAATTCCAGCCCGTTCACAAAAAAAAATCTGATCTTAAAACTTCTCGGATCCATTTTTGAAAAAAAAATATTGGTTCAGAACCTTCAAAGTCTTCTGGAAGTCCAACTATCTATGAATTGTCCTCCAGCTCTGATTTTCTAAAGAATCAATTTCCTTTAATAAATCATTTTTTTCTATTCTCCACCCAGTGAAAGTCAACCAAAGTATTCAATTTCTGTTGACATTGATCAATATCACAAACACAATCCTCAAGTTTATCTTCCATTTTTTTAACCTTTTCTTATACTTTGTCCACCAACTTAGCATATTTTATCACATCTACTTTAACAGATGCTGTATCCCATACCATTAGTGTGATAGTACAGATCTATCACCAATGTATATAGTGTATATAGTTACAGTATCTAGACTGTGCTTACAGCGATTGGCTGAGAGCTAAGCCACGCCTACTGTCTGGGCCTTAAAGGGTTGTGTCCCTAGCTGGGTCGGATCATTCCGGACTGGTTGGCCACCTGTGAGGAGCTCCTGTCTTTTGCTAATAAAAGTCTTGGTTTGGATCAACAAGTCTTCGATTCTTTCGACGAGCTCTACAATTAGAGAGTTGTTTATTCACAGATGTAAAACCAAAAGAAATCTATTGAGATGAAGCCTGAAAATGCTGTGTAAAGTAATCTTTATATTTAGCTGTAGGTACTTCTTCTTCAACTTCCTCCTCCTCACTAAACATGTTTTCTTCAGAGCTTTCAGCTTCAGTGGCTCCAGTCCCAAGATCTCCTGCTTCCACCACTTTAACGTTTTCCTCTCCCCCCACGGGTCCTAGGCTGGCTCTCCACCAATCCTGGGCCATGGGGTCAGCAAGCACCAGCCCTCCCCCCACCCCCTACAGGGGGAAAAATGCTCAGGATAATGCCTAATCAACACAGGCTCTACTGAAAGCTTCATAGACTCAAGGACTATGCAGAAATACAACCTAAAGATGTATCCTTCCAATTATCACATATTCCTTGCATCTCATTCACATTCTACATGCATTCAACAACATTATATAGTACGTCTGTTGTTTGAAGGGGGGAAATTTTGTAAGTTTCATCTGTATGTACATGATGAATTGTGTGCTCCAGCGTTGTTGCGTCTTGGACTTCCTATGTCACCTTAAAAGTGTGACCTTGGAGTATTCTGGTCCCCTCACTTCGTAACGGTTCAGAACGGAGGGCCCCTAAAATCAGAACCCACATGCAGCCTTTCCACACTGAATATCGATCTTCCCCCACCCCACCCCCCCACCTCTCTTCCCAAATCTGTCCTCAGATTGCAAACCTATTGCGTCCAAGAGCAGGAGGTACAGCACAGCAGACGAAGAGTTTATAAGGTCTGAGACACAACGTCTGCTCGATGAAGGTATCATTGAACCTGACAACAGCCCGTGGAGAGTGCAAGAGGGTAACAGGGGAAAACAAGTTCAGGCTAGTAATTGACTATAGGCAAACTGTTAATCAGTACACACTCCTGGACACATACCCCTCCCTCGAATTTCGGACATGGTGAATGATATTGCGGAGTATCAGGTCTATTCGACCATCGACCTGAAAGATGCTTATCACCAGCTGCCAATACATTCCAAGGACCATCCATATATGGCATTTGAGGCTAACGGCCATCTCTATCAATTCCGGAGGTCCCTTTCAATATCACTAATGGGGTTTCTACCTTCCAGAGGCAGATAAACAGAACAGTGGATGAGTATGGGTTGAAGGCAACCTTCGCCTACCTCGATAATGTCACCATCTGTGGCCAGATCTTGTAAGATCATGACGCCAACCTCCAGAGTTTTCTCCATGCGGTAAAAGCCCTGAACCTCACATACACTAACCACTGCATGTTCAGGACTAAACATCTGGCTATCCTTGGAGAATGGCATCATTGGCCCCAATCCCGATAGGAAGCCCCCCCCCACCTGTTAGAGCTCCCCATTCCCAGGACTACCTTGAGGAGATACCTGGGGTTTTTCTCATATTATGCCCAGTGGATTCCTCAATACGCTGATAAGGTTCACCCTCTCTTAAAAGCGACTAATTTTCCATTCTCAGCTGAAGTCCAAAGCTCTGAAATCACATTGTGAAAGCTGCCATGCACACGATGAACGAGAATGTACCTTTCCAAGTGGAAAGTGACGCTTTGGATGTAGTCCTGGCCACTACCCTCAACCAGGAAGGTAGGCCGGTTGCATTTTTTCTCTCGGACATTACAAGGCCACAAGCTCAGGAACCCATCTGTGGAAAAGGAGGCTCAAGCCATTCGAAGCCATGAGGCTCTGGAGACACTACCTGGCTGGTAGGAAATTCATTGACTAGCGCTCAGTTGCATTCATGTTTAATACTGTCAAGGGGACAAAATCAAAAATTAAAAGATTGCTAGGTGGAGGATCGAGCTCTCCACCTACAATTATGACATTGCCTATCATCCAGGAGCACTTATTGACCCTCCAGATGCCTTATCCAGAGGAAGCTGTGCCTCTGCACACACCAGCCGACTGCAGTCTCTGCATAATGAGCTCTGCCATCCAGGGGTTACCCACAAGGCTCATTTTGTCAAGGCATGCAATCTGCCCTACTCCATGGAAGACATCAGAGAAATGACCAGGTCTTGCCAGGTGTGCGGAGTGCAAGCCACACGTCTACCAGCTCCCAAAGATGCACCTGATCGAGTCATCCAGGCCATTTGAATGGCTCAGTGTCGATTTTAAGGGACCTCTCACCTCCACGAACAGGAACATTTTCTTCCTCTCTGGCATTGATGAGTACTCCCACCTTTCTGTTCACCATTCCATATCCAGACACATCCACTTCATCAAACATAAAGGCCATAGATTCCATTTTCGTCCTGTTTGGGTATCCCAGCTATATACATAGCGACCAGAGCTCATCCTTTATGAGTGATGAGCTATGTCAGTACCTGCTGGCAGGGGCATTGCATCCAGCAGGACTACTAGCTACGACCCCCAGGGAACAGGCAGGTTGAAAAGGAAAGCTGTCAAACTGGCCCTGAAGTCAAAAGGCCTTCCAGACTCACGCTGGCAGGAAGTCCTCCCTATGGCACTCCTTTCCATCTGATCGCTAGTATGTACCGCAACCAACGCTACTCCTCATGAGCTCCAATTCAATTTTAATAGCAGGTCGGCATCAGGAACTACACTCCCAATCTGGCTCACCATACCTGGTCCAGTCCTTCTCAGGAAGCACATGAGGAGAAGCAAGACCGACCCCCTGGTAGAAAGGGTGAAACTGCTCGATGCCAATCCCACATAAGCCTATGTGGAGTACCCGGATAGCAGGGAGGACACCATCTCCATCAGGGACCTGGCACCCACCGGAACAGAGGTCCGTTGCCTCAGGTTCCCTGCAAGTCATAGAACTCATTCTCGCCATCCCCAGTCAGGGCCTCGTGGGATCCGGTTCAGGAGGAAAGTGCATCCCCCTCCACCGTTGAGCCAGAGACTCAGCCCACCTCTCCTCCCTCACAATGGGACCAGGAGACCCAAGGAGTCCAAGGTCCCCCAATGCTAAGGCGCTCCAGCAGGATCTCCAGACCCCTGGACTGCTTAAATCTGTATATTTGTAAATAATTGTATATTTTTCAAATGTTTTTCTTCTCTGAACCCATATTCTCTGTCTTCATTCACAAACCCTAAATTCTGCAGGAAAGAGTGAATGTGGTGAACTGGGATTCACTGGTAGGGTGGTGTGCTGATGGCTGGCTCCACACAATTAACACCAATTTCCCGCCTAAATCCACAATCCTTCTGAAGACTACTGTGAAACCCTACCCTCAGTTATAAGCTAATAAAAGCATTTGTTTTCCCTCCAGCCGTGAGAGCTTTTATTCCTGCTACAGCAGCACATTTGGATAGTAGGAACAGGATCGATCGGAATCAGCATGGATTTACAAAGGGAAAATCATGCTTGGCTATCCTCCAGAATTTTTTGAGGATGTAACTATAAAAATGGACAAGGAAGAACCTGTGGATATAGTTTACCTGAAGTTTCAGAAAGGTCGCACATTGGAGATTAGTAGGCAAAATTAGACCACATGGTATTAGGGAAAGGGTACTGGCATGGGTAGAAAATTGGTTGCTAGACAGGAAACAAAGATGAAAGAATTAAAAGTAACATTAGCAAATCTGCAGATGACACAAAGCTGGATAGTAGTGTGAAATGTGAAGAGGATGTTTGGAGAATGCAGGGTGACTTGGACATGGGTGAGAGGCTAGATGCATGGCAGATGCAGTTTAATGTGGATAAATGTGAGGTTATCCATTCTAGTGGAGAGAATAGGAAGGCAGATTACTATCTGAATAATGTCAAATTAGTAAGAGGGGAAGTACAGTAAGATCTAGGTGTCCTTATTCATCAGTCACTGAAAGTAAGCATGCAGGTATAGAAGGCAGTGAAGAAAGCTAATGGCACATTGGCCTTCATAACAAGGGGAATTGAAAATAGGAACAGAGAGGTCCTTCTGCAGTTGTACAGGACCCTGGTGAGATCCCACCTGGAATATTTTCTGCAATTTTGGCCTCCAGGTTTGAGGAAGGGCATTCTTCCTATTGAGGGATTGCAGCGTAGATTCACGAGGTTAATTCCTGGGATGGTGGGACTGTCATATGTTGAAAGATTGGAATGACTGGGCTTGTATACACTGGAATTTAGAAGGATGAGAGTGGATCTGATTGAAACATATAAGATTATTAAGGGATTAGACATGCTAGAGGCAGGAAACATGTTCCCAATGTTGGAGAGTCCAGAACCAGTGACCACAGTTTAAGAATAAGGGGTAGGCCATTTAGAAAGGAGATGAGGAAATTTTTTTTACCCAGAGAGTTGTGGATCTATGGAATGCTCTGCCTCAGAAGGCAGTGGAGGCCAATTCTCTGGAAGCATTCAAGAAAGAGTTAGATAGAGCTCTTAAAGATAGTGGAGTCAAGGAATATGGGGAGTAGGCAGGAATGGGATACTGATTGTGGATGATCAGCTATGATCACAGTGAATGGCAGTGCTGGCTCAAAGGGCTGAATGGCTCCTGCACCTATTGTCTATTGTGACAGATACCAGGGGTTTTACTGTACTGAGATGAGATAGAAACACTGAATCAGAGCATAAAAAGTTCTAGTTTTCTCACAGTCTTCTAATTGTTTCCAGCTGAATACTTGTCCAATGTTGTAACCGAATCTTCTCCAATCACTCCTTCAGGCAGATAAAATGCAGGTTTAGTAAAATATGCCCCTGATTACACCGTTATTGCACTTGAGAATAAATTAAATCTTTACTCTCTTGTGACTGACAATTCTGCCATTGGAAACAGTTTCTCTTTTCTTGCTTGCCTGAACAAGCCTGTCAAACGTATTCTTAACTTTCTCTCCTCTAAAGTAACCATAGATTTTCCACTCTATTCAGTACCTAGAATCCCATTTTCCTCCACAGTGTCTTCTCAGCTTACCTCTTCAAGGATGTATTTCCAACTCCATCTCTTTGTTCTAGCTTCCTCTTTTGATAGCAGCCAAAGGCATACTCAGGTTTAAATAATCACCCACTCACAAAATGACGTGCGAGCATAGATTATCTCTTTTTGATGATACCACTTTATGGAGAGATCTTTCCTGTCAGCTGTCTTCAATTCCTCAGACACTGTCCATATGGAATTTGCACATTCTTCCAATTGATCATGTGGCTTTCCTCTGGATGAGAATAAATGGAATTTGTGTAGGATTGGTGTAAATGGGTGGTTGACAGCAAGTACAGATTTGGTGAGCAGAAGGGACTGCTTCCAAGTCACATACACCCAGGACTCCTGTACTCTTCGCTGAGACCATCTACCCACTCAATTTATTAAAGACAATGGACAGCCATGTATCCAAGTTTTCCATTAACATATATCATGTCCACCAAAGAAAAAAACTTATGAAGATCCTGTTGGCCAAGTTACACTGAACCAGGTGTGCGCCATGCAGAAGGCCCGCCCCCGGATGGTTCTCAAGATCAAAGTCTCACTGCCATAGTTAACCTGTGAAACAGAATAGGCCACATAGAACAAGTCTTAAACACTGAAACCCGCCCACAGGCCATCCTGATTGTCTTCTTACAAGTTATTGGACACAATTCTGGTAACCTAACTGCAGGAAAGATGTTATTGAGCTCGAAAGAATGCATAAAAATATTCATGAGGATGTTACTGGAACTAGCAGGCTTGAGTTATTGAGAGAGGCTGGTACTTTTCTTCCTCGAGTTTAAGAGCCTGAGTGGGGAAGAGATGGGGAACCTTATAGAGGGGTATAAAATCATGAGGGACATAGTTAAGGTAAATAGTCATAGTCATTTTCCCACGGTCAGTGGAAGACATAGATTTCAGGTGAGATAGGAAGGATTTAAAAGGGACCTGAGGGGCTCCTTACTTTCATAAAAGGTATATGGAACGAGATGCCAGTCGAAGTGGTAAAGGTTGATACAATTTCGACATTTTTTAAAAATGAGGACAAGTTCGTGGATAGGAAAGGTTGAGAGGGATGATGGCCATACACAGGCAATTAGGTCTAGCTCAGGTAGACTACTTGGTCGGCATATACAAATGGACAGTAAAACTCCAAGACTATCATCAGGCCTTTACAGACTCTATATCAACAGGCCTTTACACTGTTCATAGAATCCAATGATCAGAGACATTTCAGCAAAGAAAAAAAATGATAAACATAAAAAGCTAAAATTATTCAATTATTTTAAAAACTTGCATCTGACCCACAGCATGTTCCAAATTTTATGCTGTAGGAATAGTCAGATACCATGCAGGAAGGTAATTTTGGAATGGTTAAAAAAAAACTGAAAAAATGGATTTCCAAAGCAATTTTGGGTCCTGGGTAGCATATAGTTAAATTGTAGCTTGTGTACAAAAATAATCAAAAAGCTTTATAACTTGAAGATTAGAATATTAAAAGGATGATATTTCACTAACATTGGTTCAAATGAACTGGCTACTGGGTTTAAACAAGACAGGCCCAAAACGTTGGTTACCCTTTACTTCCTATGGATGCTGCATCACCTGCTAAGTTTCTCCAGCATGTTTGTGTACTGCACTGTAGTATGGGTTTTCTTTAGGATACCATATATTACAAAGATGGCTCATATCTTTTGCTGGCTGTTGAGTTTTGGCAGATCCTCCTCTGTGCAACCAATTACTGGTCACAACTCTCCAACAGGAAGCTGGGCCCAAATAATTGGTGAGAGCCCACCCAAGTCCCATGTAGACTTTCCAAATGAAAATAAGACATAGTTTTTCCATAATGACTTAAAAAGCAGCTTATACCATGCCTCCAAACTTTCTAGCTGTCAGACACTGAATGCCTGTAAATATCTGATATCAATGTATGAAGAAAATGCAAAATCTATTCAAAATGGAATACTTTTTAAAATAAGCTGTTAAAAATGAAAAAAACATCAACATCAACTCAATTAAGTTAGAAAGATGTTATCTTGCACTTAACCTTTTCTCTCCAGCTAATCCTCCCCATTAAAACTCATTGGACACATGCCAGGTTATCCTGGCACATGTTCCAGCCTAGCTGCTGTGGAATCTGTGGACTCCTTAGGAATCCAACAATGGAGCTCAATTGTGCTGTCGGCAGCAATCAATGGTGCAGAAGTTCAGAGCTTTCACCTTTGCTCCACTCCTCAATTTTTTGCACAGTTAAATGGGAAGTTCTGAGCAGAATTGTTGGGTGTTCATCAGAATATTCAGGTTGACTGGATTCACAAGAATTATATCAAGGGTCCAGGGGTTACATCAGGAGAAGAAAATGCATAAACAATATTTGTACATCAGATAATATTTTTAGGGGAATTAAGTTGATCTTTCAAGGAGTTTGAATAGGCTGGACAGAAACTTTTTCCTCTAGTCACCAAACCCATGATTAAAGTTCAAAATGTGCCAGGCCATTCAGAATATACTTCATGCAAAAAGTAGAAAAAAAATAAAGAATATGTTCTCACAAAATATAGTACATCCTATCTCAATTATTAGCCATTCATTTTAAAGAGTAATTTTCGTTTCTGTAAAAAAATACAATTGGATTTGATGCCACAGAGTTATGATAGTCAGTTTGAATACCAAAAGAAGGTCTACCTGCAGTAAAATTTGAACAGTCAATGATCTAAATCAAATCTGGTGCTGTTTAGACTACTTACCTTGACATCCAATCACTTTAGTGAACTGAGAATTTTTATAGAGAGGACTTTAACAGCAGACAAGTTCTAACATCCCAGCTCCACAGATTCAGCAATATCAATCTAATATGCTTGCTATTTTTATACATATTCTTAACTGAGATAAAATGGTGAGATGATTAAAACTAAACCACTGCCATCTAGTGTCAGTGACAGCAGTAGAGGTTAATTTGTAAACTTAACCAGTTCTTAAAGTGAAACACTTGATTGTAGTCAAAACTCGGAGATTGCTAAAGGGACACAGCCAGTTTCACAGCATCCATAGGAAGTGAAGATATATTACCAACATTTCAGGCCTGAGCCCTTCCTCAAGGTATGTGTAAAAAACAGGCATCTGAATTAAAGGCTGGGGAAAGGGGGGGAAATGGGAGTGGAAGGTGAACAGACCAACATACAATTGGATACGATAAGAGGAAAATAGAGAATTGATTTTCACTCTGTGAAAGGAGATAGACACAGAACTAGAGGAAAGGAAACAGGGGGAATATAGGGGTGGGGGTGGGGATGGGGCTCTAACAGAAACAGGAGAAGTCAATGTTAATGCTAACTGGTTGGATGGTGCTTAGATGAAAGATGAGGTCTTGTTCCTCCAATTTGGGGATGGTCTCAGTCCAGCAGTGCATGAGAGACATGTGAATCTGCAGGGGTCATCTATTCCATCCAGTGCTCCCTTTGTGGTCTCCTCTACATTGGAGAGGCTGGAGCAGTCTGAGAGATCGCTTCATTGAGCACCTCAGCTCTGTCCACCACAATAGCATGAATCTCCCAGTGGCCACCCATTTCAATAGACGTGTCTATCCATGGTCTCATGCATTCATATCTTGAAGAAGGGCTCAGGCTTGAAACATCTGTAAATATATTTTTACCTCCTATGAACGCTGCAAGACCAGTTGAATTCTTACAACATTTCTGACTTTCAGCTAAGTAAGCTCTAATTCACATCCTAGGATTTGTTAGTTACCAATTTGACCTTTTAAGCAAAAGAAACAAAAATTAACTTTGCCAGCATGCACTGAGAGCATCGACAAATCATGCATATTCTTAAATTGAGAGAGACTAATGATACTTTTCCGAATCAAAGCAGATTTTTTGCTCCACCATTATCCAATCATGATTTGAGCTAAGCTTTTGGCAATGATCAAATGCAACAAATGACTTTTTAAAAAAATGTGTTGATCAATTGCAGATGAATCAAGACCAAGCTCCACTTACACCTTTAATGTAACAAAAGATGCATCAAAGGTATGGTTGAACAAAAGCATCCTTTTGTTGAGTTACATAGAGAAATAATAATGGCCTGTAAGCTAGTCAAAGAGGTAGGCTTTGAGGAAATCACAGAGAGGGGAGAAAAAATAGAGGGTCAAGAAGTTTTGGGAAGGACTTCTATAGCCTAAACCTAGACAACTGAAGGGATGATGTTTTATGAACAGGAGTGTGCAGTGCAAGTCTACCAAATTCTCATTGACTTTGTTCTCAAAATTCCATTTCTAATTTAACTCAAGACTCTTGTATTCTGCTCCTTGCTTTACATTTCAGTCCACCAATTCACACGTTTTGCTTGTTTCTCAATTCAGTCACATGCTGATCAATACTTTCTTCCATTTTCTGTACACGTGAAAAATCTGTGCCTCTCAAACGTCACATTATGTCTAGCTATGCAGTATGCCTCAAACTGTTCCATTATTTTTTCCAGTTTCATTTTGTCTCCTTCAGCAGCAAATATGAAGTTATAATACACGTCCATGGCTTCATCACCCTCGACATGTAAGAAAAATGATGTTTCTACTTTATCACTTATCTCGTCAGCTCTGACTGCCACGAAATACAATCTAAAATGCTGTTTAAATCTGTCCAATTTTCAGCCACATTACCTGTCAGCTGAAGTTTCGCTGGTGGATGTAATCCTTCCATTTTTCACAATGTTAGCTTCACTTCACTGAAGTATTTCCTTCTAATTTTCTTCATCTTCACTTCTGACACCATGTTTCACCTAGTATTCATATGTGTGAGTTCTTAGACAACACATGGATGAAGGGAAAGGTTCTTTACTTTAAAATTGATAGGAACAGCACCATGAGGCTGCAAGTCTCCATTACAGATCCAGCCTACAATGTGTCTCCTGCTCTCTGTCATCTCCTGGTGGCAGCCAAGTATAATCAAACAGTAAGGCATTGCTAGTTGCTTACAACCATGATCACTATCATTACAGCCTCCTCTGCCCCCAGATGCAACAAACCTAGAATCCCCCTCACCCTCACCCCTCCAGCCTCCGCATCCAACACATTATCTGCCGGAATTTCTGGCATTACTACAGGATTTGACCAACAGACACTTTTTTCCTTCTCCTCCCCTTTCTGCCTTTCTTCCATGATTCCCTCGTGCACTCATCCCCACCTATCACTCACCCCCGTCACCTTCCAGTGTGGCCATAGGAGGGGCACCAATTGCACCCAACCTCCTCCCTCACCATGATCTGTGGCCCCAAACAAGCCTTTCAGTGAAGCAACACTTCACTTGTACATCCACAGGACATATTTGCTGCATCCAGTTCTCTCCCTTTGTGGCCTTCTCTACCTCGTAGTAGCCAACCATTTGAATTCGGAGTCACAGTCCCAAGCTCACATGTCTGTCCATGGCCTCATGTACTAACCCATCCTGACTAGCTGCAGATTGGAGGAACACCTCATTTTCTATTCTTGGCACTCTCCAGCCAGATGGCCTTAACATTAACTTCTCTGTTTTCTGCTAAACTTGCTCACCTTTCCTTTCCCCTCCACCTATCCAGTCTTTCCAGCTCTCCCCTCTCTTCTCCCTTACACACCTAGCCATCCTTCTTCCCCCCATTGGAGCTGTCCCCTCCCTCCTCTCTCCACCTATCATCTCCTGCCTTTGCGACATCCCCCCCCCCCCACCTCAATGTTTTGTTCAGATGCCTGCTGACATTCTCTCATAACTTAATGAAAGGCTCAGGCCCAAAATTTGGGTTATGTATTTTTACCTTAGTTCCATAAAGGACACTGTTTAACCTGCTGAGCCTCTCCTGCATTATGTATTTTTACTCTTTTGACAGATATGGCTTGTGAGCAAAATAAAAGATTAGTTGAATCCAATGGATAGAAACAAACTGGAGACATGCAAGAGACTGCAGCTGCTGGAATCTGGATAATAAAGGATTCTGACCTGAAACTATGGGAATTCTTTCATCCCACTGTTACTGCCTGACCCACTAAGTCCTTCCAGCAGATTGTTACACATAGAAGCAAACAGACAACAAAGAACAGTAGTCCTTAGAACCTGGGAGATTAGTCCTCTGAATGTGGTGTGTCTTTTCTCATCCAGATGTACTCCATTTGCAACAGAATTTTTACCTTTCCATTGCTCCTTCTCAACTTACTTTCTATGTTTTTTTAATCTCTTTGATTTTACATGAATGAGCTCTTCACACAATTATACATCTTTATGTTATATTCATTGTCATCCATGCTTTTTCAAACTTAAATTTAGACATACAGTACAGTAACAGGCCATTTTGGCCCACAAGTCCTTGCCACCCAATTTACACCCAATTAACCTACACCCCCAGTACATTTTGAACTGTGGGAGGAAACTGGAGACACGCAGACACGGGGAGAATATACAAACTCTTTACAGACAGCGAGGGATTTGAACCCCTGTCCCGATCGCTGGGGCTGTAAAGGTGTTGTGCTGACTGCTATGCCAACTTCACTGCCAAATGTCTAGCTACATTAGACATTAACCTTTCCCAAAATAATTTTTGGACTTTGACACAACATTCTTCCTCTGCTTACAAGGTTTGATTCTTCTGTTATTCTTGTAATTCTGAATCCATTTTTAATGTTCTCAGTGCATTCTGATTTTCATTGTTCCCAAGTTGTACATGTTCCTGCTTCAGTCTTTCTCAACAGCTAGTACAGTTTTTTGATCAACATGTTCTACCTTTCGACCTTGTTCTATTTACTACAAAGTTACTATGTACTGTCATTGTTTATATCATCTCATTGTTTATGATACTGGATGCAGATTTTGATTATAACAATCAATACACACTGTTGTTAATCAGGAACCGTTGAGCCACTGTGGGTCAGTAAACATGGCGGTGATTTTTAAACAACATGTGGAGTGAATTAGGACACACACAGCAGAGTTTTAGATGACAGGAGGCAGATTGGCCAGAGTGCATTGAAATAATCAAGCCTAGAGAACACATTAGTATAGATGGGGATTTTACAAATTAGTTTGGTAGTTTTAAAGTTGCAATGGTAGAAATTGGCATTCTTAAAGGCTGCATGGATATGAAGTCCAACATGACTTTTCTGAGTGAAGGCATTGACCAAGTTACGTCATTCTTCTTTGAGGCTATTGTGGGGCAATTAGTTTCTCCTGCACCAGCAGCAATCACTGTTAGCACATGTGAGACAACTACCTGTTTGTAGCACATCACTGAAAATGGAGTTCACAAATACAAGATGCCTTTATCCCAACTCTGTCACCATCCACTTCCTGATAAACCACACAATTCACTTATCACCACTGGCCCTGTGAATGCCTGAGATTCCATTCTACTCTATCCTCAATCCCTACCAACCCTTTCATTATTGGCAATCACCCTCCATGTCCTCTACCTTCCACATCAGTGAAACCTGAATGCCAACCTCTCTGCATTTCCAACTCAGCCCAGCCCCCATCCTGCCTGTGGTACTGACTTGATCCTAGGGTCTGGATCCTGGGCACCTACCTGACCCACATGTACCTGAATGTCAACTGACTCAACCCAACACTCAATCCTTATCACTAATTGCTTCAGTTCCTCACCACCAGATTCCAATCATGATCACTAACCTAATTTAACCCACTGAACCCAGGTGCCAATTGGATTAACAGTTGCTGACCTTTACTCCCAGCATCATAGCTCTAATCATGATCTCCTTAACTATTTTGGAAAGGAAGTAGGGATGTTTCATCTAAATGAACCAAAGGAGCAAAGATTGCTAACATCGAGAATTCCTGTACTTGTCTTCAACAATGGTCATCATGTTCCTCAGAGGAGAATGGACAAGTTTTGTCCCTGAATCAAATTTGATACCCCTATGCTATCTAATTGACAATTCTAATACTTAATGAGACATCCTGAGGAAATTTATAAGCAGAAAATGGTAAGATACTGATTCTATCTCACCTGGGACACTTTAGCAGTCTCCTATTTGAAATGCCTCTACAACCAGGAGAAGCAATCAGCCCTCCCGCTCAGCGCAGAATATTCTGAATTTCTCTCTCCTAGCTGTTACCTGAAGGCACTGACAACAAGCCAGGCAATTCAGCATTGATGACTCCACTTGCACAAACTGCTTGGACGGAACCATGACCACACTTTCCAACATCAATATTAATAAAGCCTGGTAACTCATTTTCATTGACCTACAGCCTACTGAATTGAGGAGGTTGGTCATGATTCATGGTTCTGAGAACTAGAGACATGGGTTAAGTGAGAATGGTGAAATGCTTAAGGGAACATGGTGGTGGGGGGGGGACTCCCTTCACTCAGTGTGGAACGAGCTGCCAGCGGAAGTGGGGAATGCAGATTAAATTTTGACATTTAAGAGATGATTGGATAGGCGCATGGATGGGAGGGGTGTGGTCGATAGGGTGCGGGCCGATGGGACTAGGAAGAAAAATATGGTACAGATGAAATTGGCTGAAGGGCCTGTCTCTGTGCTTTAATGTTCTACGGTTGTATAAATTTAAATTAAGACATACAGCACAGTAGCTGGCCCTTTCAGCCCATGAGCTCGTGCCACCCAATTAACCCACAATCCCCACTACATTTTGAATGGTGGGAGGAAACTGAAGCACCCAGAAGAAACCCATAGGAAGATCATACAAACTCCTTATGGATAGTGCAAGATTCAAACCCAGTTTCTGACCACTGGCACTGTAACAGTGTTTCTCTAACTGCTGCGCTAACCATGCCATCCACTGCGAGAAATTCCACTGAAACAAAAATTCCCTTATTTATTCCTGATGTTCAAATTTCCAATGCTAAAAGTCATTTTATTTAATATCAATAGGTCTAATTGCTTTCACATTTTTCGTTGAACTACAAAAGAATAAACTCCTTTCCATTTAATCACACTACTTGTGATTTAAACATTCTTCATTCACAATGTTCCCTTTCTAATGTCAGAAAGGAATAAAGATTATTTTCCCTGACAGCTGGTGAAGATCTTAAATAACATTTTGTTGAGTTTAGTGCTGGCCCCAGTGGATATTAACTCAAGATTATCACCAACTACATAAAGTCAAGGTTGATATTTTGTATGTTAAATAAAACAGGCCTCATTAATGGTCAGCCCAGTAAAATCACAGGGTGTAATATTTCAAACTGGTTAATAATATGCTTTGTTTAATTTCCATGAAACTAAATAAAGACATTTATTTCTCTTCCCTGGCTTACCAGAAATTATATTTTCAGACAATATGCAATGGAATTTTTTTTCTCCAAAAATAGACTTTATTCACAAAAAAATGCTTAAAGTCTTGTTGCACCTTTAGTACTGTATCCATATCATTCTTGCATTCATTTTCTATTTAGCAGCATTGCCACCACTGTGGCATCTTGTTATCACTCTCTCCTCTGTTTCAGGGACTTCCCCTCGGTCTCAACCCCTCAATTCCCGGTAACAAAAGAGCAGCCCTTCCCCACAGCGCACTCGCATTAGCTACACTAAGCCTCAGCGCTTCCTAAGCATGCACTCCTGTAGCCTGGAATGTGCTGGTTGGCAGCATTCCCTCACCAACATTTCCATGTGCTGAAAAACCAACAAGCTTAGGGCAGTCCAAAGTGCGTCTTTCATATAGTTGATGGTCTTCCAGCAGTCCTGGATGTCTGTGTGTGTGTGTGTCACCGGGATCAGCCCGTAAATCAGAGTCCTCTGTCACACTGCTACTGGGGATGAAACGTGACAAAGATCCTTGCATCCCTCTCCCCACACACTTAGAGAATCTGCATTTTGGGCAACTGTCTCCATTCCTCTGCAGTCACCTTGGGGACACTATGCATTGCGGGCATCACATATCAGATAGTGACTATGAAATGACACAAATTACCACTTCATTTGCAACTATGAGTACAGGAATTTTGATGTCATGTTCTTTAAGATGTTGCTGAGACCACACTTGGAGTAATTGTGTGCAGTTCTAGTCACCAGCGATAGGAAGATATTCTTAAGTTAGAAAGGGTGCAGTAAAGATTCACAAAGATGCACTGGAGGGCTTGAGTTACAAGGAGAGGCTGGATAGGCTGGGACTTTTTTTTTCTTTGGCATGTAGGAGACTCAGAGGTGACCTGACAGAGACGTAGACAATCATGAGAGCCATAGATAAGATAAATAGTCATCGTCTCTTTCCCAGAGAAGGGGATACGAAATTCCAGGTGCATAGAGTTAAGGCAAGAGAAGATTGATTTAAAATGAACCTCAGGAGTATTTTTGTTCACACAGAGGGCAGTAGGTATGTGGAATGAGCTGCCAGAAAAAGTGGGAAAGGGAGGAACAATTACACACTTAAAAGATATTAGACAGGAACATGGATGGGAAAGATGGAGAGGGATATGGTTCAAATGCAGGCCAGGGGTAGGAAACTTGGTGGGCAGGGATTAGTTAGGCAACAGGCCCATTTCAACACTGCAAAACTCCATGTGTTTAATTATTTTAACTGAGCTCCAGACTTTCTTTCACTATCTAATTTAACACACAGCAGCCTATCCTAATGATTTCCAAAATTCAATAAACTGGAAAATAATATTTTAAAATAGATAAAGCAAAGAAAAATTATTGCATTATTATTCATGTAATGCAACAACAGTATTACTGAACAATTTCAGCAGTTCCACCACAAATGCTTAACTTGCTTTGCAGCAGTTACAAAGGAATATTGATCTGAGAATACTGTGAAGGAAACAACCACCCAAACATTTTCCACAATGAGTGACCAAGTAAGCCATCAGTTATAAAAATAACAATTTATCCACTGGAAGGCTTTCAAAGGTAATGAGATAAGAGCCCCATGTGTTGATCATGTGACATACACCAAGAAGAGTGTTTATAAAATACTGTGTAGAAATCCATTCTCACCAGGTAGTTTTAAATCTATCACACAGTAACATCAGAATACAGTGCTCTGCCTCCAAGAGCCATTCCATAGAATATTACAGCACAGAAATAGACCCTTTGGCCCTTCTAGCCTGTGCTGAACTATTTTTCTGCCTAGTCCCACTGACCTGCACTCAGTCCATAGCCTTCCAATCCCCTCCCATCATGTACTGCCCAAATTAATCTTAAACGTTAAAATGGAGCCCACGTTCACCACTTTGCTGGAAGCTTGTTCCACACTCCCGCCACTCTCTGTGTGAAGAAGTTCCCCCTAAATTTTTCCCCTTTCACCCTTAACTCATGTCCTCTTGTATGTATCTTGCCTACTTTCAGTGGAAAAAGCCTACCAACATTTATCTATCCGCCTCAAAAATTGAAATGCCTCTATAAAATCTCACCTCACTCTTCTATGCTCCAGGGGAAAATGTCCTAAACTATTTAACCTTTCCCTGTAACTCAGTTCCTGAAATCTGGGCAACATCGGAGTAAATCTTCTCTGCACTCTATCTTATTGATACCTTTCCTGTAGTTAAGTGACCAAAACTACACACAATCCTCCAAATTTGGCCTCACCAATGTCTAATACAATTTTACCATAACATCCCAACTCCAGTACTCAATACTTTGATTTATGAAGGCCAATATGCCAAAAACTGTCTTTACAACCCTATCCACCTGTGATGCCACTTTTATGGAATTATATATCTGTATTCCCAGATCCCTCTGTTCTACCACACTCTAGTGCCCTACTGTTTTACTGTGTATGTCCTTTCTTAGTTTTGTCCTTCAAAAATGCAACACCTCACACTTGTCTTCATTAAATTCCATTTTCTATTTTTCAGCCCACTTTTTCAACTGGTCCTGATCCCTCTGCAAGCTTTGAAAACCCTTCTCACTGTCCACAACAGCTCTAATCTTTGCATCATCTGCAAACTTGCTGATCCAATTTACCGCATTATCATCCAGATCAGTGATATAGATGACAAACAACAATGGTCCCAGCACCGATCCCTAAGGCACACCACTAGTCACAGGCCTCCAGTCTGAGAAACAATCATCCACCACCACTCTCTGACTTCTCCCACATAGTCAATGTCGAATCCAATTTATTACCTCACCATGAATACAGAGCATCTGAAGCTTCCTGTCTAATCACCTATGTGAGACCTTGTCAAAGACCTTACTAAAGTCCATGTTGACAACATCCACAGCCTTTCCTTCATCAACATTCCTAGTAACCTGGTTGAAAATCTCAATGAGATTGGTTAAACACAACCTATCACACATAAAGCCATGATGACTATCCCTTATCAGTCCCTGGCTATCCAAATAATTGTATATCTGATCTCTTAGAATACCTTCCAATAACTTACCTATAACTGATGTCAATCTCACTGGCCTATAATTTCCAGGCTTACTTTTGGAGCTTTTGTTAAACAACGTAACAGCATGAGCTACCACCAAACCTTGAGCACCATACCCATGGCTAAGAAGATTTTAAATATTTCTGCCAGAACCCCTGCTGTTTCTACACTATCCTCCCTCAAGGTCTGAGGGAATATCATCAAGCCTTGGGGATTATCCAACCTTATTTGATTTATTTTTTGAATAAAAACTTGGACCAGATAAAAATGCAAGATATGGCCAAGAAACGTGATTAGAGTGAAAAAAGAAAGTCTGTAGACACTGATTGTTGTGTGCATAAACTGAACAGGTCCCATAGTGTCCATAGGAGGCAAAGATATATAACCAATGTTTTGGGCCAGAAAGCCAAAACATTGCAATATGTGCAAAAAGCAGACAGGCAACTGAATAATAATGGAGGAGAGGAGAGAAGAAGGGGCAGGAGGAGATCACAGGCCAACAGCCAATAGGTGGTCTTGGATAGGTGGACAGGGGAGAGAAGCTGAGAACTGATCAGGGGCAGGGAGTAGCTGTTGTAATGAAGAGCTGGAGGAAAGGAGATATAGGGATAAGGAAAGAGAGATGGTGGGAAAGGGAGTTAATGCTATGTGGTTGGAGGATGCCCAGATTGAATACGAGATGGATGGTCTCAGTTTTGCAGTACATGAGACGTGGATAGACATCGTCACGGGAATTGGGCAGGAAGCGAAATAGGTTGCCAAAGGGGCACCCTCTATTACAGCAGACCGAGCGAAGATGCTCTCAGTCCAGTCTCTCTCTCTCTCTCTCTCTCTCTCTCTTTCCTACCCTATCCGCTTGTGTCCTTCCCGCCAGCTCTGCATCTGCAGAGCTATCTAACCCTCCGATCAGTTCTCACCTTTTCTCCCCTGCCTCCAGTCTGTCCATGTATGGCCTCTTGTCTGTTGGCCTCGGCTCGTCTCCCATCCCTTTTGCCCTTTGCCTCCATCTTTTTTATTCAGGTGCTCTTTCCATTTTTAAGATGATCAATGTCTGTACTTTTTTCCAATAGTAGTAACTGAGATTGGCATCAGAAATGCCTGTGCAGATGGTGAACTTGCTGTCCTACAACATGCTATGTGGACACACAAGATATTGGTGTAACTCAACAGGATGATCACATCAGAACCTGGGACTGGTTTGAAAGCGAGTCCACCCTTCATTCTGTTGAACTGGCTAAGAAAGAAAAACAGGAAATCACAACATTGTTCCCACTGATACTGCTCAGCTCAATAAGTTCCACCAGTGGATTGTCCATTGTTGTGCTTTATACCTCTTCTTCACCTGAAAAACAGATGCAATGTATATCATTTTCTACCTTGCAATTTGTTTGCCTCAATTTAAATCTGTCTGGATTGGCTTTGGTAGGGCCAATCAGTGGGTTATAAATGCCCTTATTAAAATGGCTGCAGGAGAATTTGCCTCCATGAACAATTTTCCACTTTGATCGTCTTACACTTTTCCTGTCCACATACCTACTGAATACTTTTGGATTCTCTTCAACGTCAGTTGCAAGATTTTTCCCATGCCAAATTGAGGCCACTAACAAATTGGAGGAACATGGTCTTATAATCCATCTTGGCAGTCTCCAACCAGATGGCATCAATATTGATTTCCTTAATTCCCATTAACCCCCTGCCCCGGTCTCTCTCTTTCCCACCCCTTCCTTCCCTTCTTCTATCCCTTCTTCTTTTTAGCCCTCTGCCCTCTCCCCTTGCCTCAGCTTAATTCTCTTCTACCCTCCTACCTGCATTATCCATTACCTCTTCCCTGGTAGCCCTCTCCTGCCCCTTCCTCCCTCCTCTTCCTTCCCTATCTTTTTTTTATTTAGACATCTATCTGTTTTTCCAGATTCCTGATGAAGGGCTCAGGCTTGAAACACGGGTAACTCTTTACTTCCTACAGATGGTGCATGACCTGCTGAGTTTCTTCAGCATTGTTATGTATTGAACTCAACCCCAGCATCTGCGCATTTTCATGTTTAACTCTTTTCACATACATCTTCTTTTATTTTATATTTCTACTTTCCTCGTGAACTTGGTGCAATTAACTTGGTTCTCATTAGTGTTAACAACTTGGCATCTTTCCTATGCCTTTAATTTTGCACTATTTTCTATTCTTCTGGTCAGCTAAAGATTTCTTATTTTCCCTCAGAGGAATTGTATCCAGACCACAGCAGAAATATTTCCACCTTCAGGCCTCCTATTGTTCAATTACCATATTGCTGCAAGTTTTTTTAATTCTAATTTATCTGGCCAGAGTTGACGTCATCTCACTGAAAATGAGTGCTTGTCTCCAATTAATTATTTTTGACTTTGGATTTATCAGTCGTCATTTCCAGTTATTTTAAACCTGCTATTATCATCTCTGTATCCCAGATATTACATCAATGATATCTTCTTTACTAGAACCAGCTCATTTTCTAGAACCACGTCTGGCTATCCTCAATGGGCCAGAATGATCGAGAATGTTCTCCTGAATATACTGTAGAAACAATTTCCTCTCTTTGTCCTTTATATCATTAATTCTAGTTGAAACCCCCATGATCCCCATTCTAAGGCTTTTGCACACCATGTAACTTCCCAATAAAATTGTTTCTCACTACTTGCGATACTCACAAATAATTCTGGTGTATAACAAAATCCCTATTGTTTAAGCGAGGGATTTTGTCCTTGACCACCATACAATGTCCTCTCTCCATTCCCCTTATTGTAGTCATTTCCTCCTTGCTACAATAAGCAATTATTTGACTTTAATGTTATTTTTATTAGCATAGTGGCTCTATCCATGGCAGAAGCTGGGGAAAAACATAATCTTAAATTAAAAAAGTAGTGCAACATCTGGCTGTGGGATCTTCTGTCTGTAGTGGGCTACAATTATAAAGTTCCAATAAAAGATCTGAAATAGGTCATTTGCAGGTTTTTCATGTTCCAATCTAAGGTGTGCTGCACCTAAGGTTTCTGTTTATCTTTTCATGATATAAAGTATGCATCTTAAAGCACTTTTCACAACTTTGTGAAATCACAAAGCTCTAAACATCAAAATAAGATCTTCTGACACATTTTCACTGCTGCCATTTTTACATGCACCCCATTTGACACTGACACAGGAAAGTATGATGGGGTTACCCTAATGTTCCTCCCAACTACTGTACAAAACATCCATTCTTGTTCCAGATACAAATTCACACAGCCCTCCCTATGTAGGGAGATTCTCCAGAAATTCCAAGCAATTCAGCGGAGAGAGGAGCATTCTCCATCTTTTCTTCCTCTACTTTGGTTAAGTGTTCCCTGGGCAATAAACATATGAAATTGGGCCTATTGTGTGAAAAGTATCATACAGATTTCTGCCGGAGGCAACCAAGCACCTGGCAATCTCTGCCCAGTATGTCCCCCAGACATTGCCTTTGTGAATAATGCTGCTATTGTTAAAAGTGTTGAGAAACACAGGAAGAGAGCTTATATAGATGTTTGTCTAAGGACATGATTTTCCAATCTTCCACAATTAGATGCAAGTACTTAGAAACAAAATATTTGTCATAACTCCTCACTGAAATAACTCCAATTAATCCAAGGTCATTTAATTAATGAGCATGTGTTTGACTAAAGAAACAAATGAGCATATTGCTCCAGGTTTACTTCCTTTGCTTACTACCAGTGTGAAACAATAATTAAGCAGGAACAGAGTTCACCAGGTCACCAGTCAGTAGCATTGAAATGGCAGCAATTTTGCCTGCTTGCATTAGTTTCATTGCATGCATTTGTCAGAGAAAAAAACTTGTTGAGTCTGAGCTCTCCTTGGTTTCAACAATACCAGGTGCAGCTTGTATCTTTGTCATTCTCAAACTAGCTATACTGCAGAATATTTCACAAGTGATGAAAATGGAACTCATTCACTCATTGTTCTGAAAGTATCAATTATCCCAAAAAACTCTCATAGGACTTTGCTGGGTTTCAAAAAGAGAGGGGTTTGAGCAAGCTTACAACATGCAATTATGTGTGTGTGTGGTCTGATTATTGCCGATCTTATACCTCAACACCACTTCTGGGCTCTGTCTCCATATCCTTTGATTCCTCTAAAATCCAGAAATCTATTTATCTGAGTTTTGAGTGTAGTAAGAATTGCACAGATTCAACGCACTTTGAAAAAAAATCTCATCTCAGTGCTAAATGGCCTTCCCTTGAGAGGATCAGATGCGTCTGCTAATCTGAGACAGAGAGAACGTATTTTGGTGACTGGTGCAGTAACTGCACCACCTAATGGCCCATTTGAAAAATAAACAGGTTCTTCCTGCAGCAATAACAGGATCATCCTCAAGTAACTGAGTACTGATCTTGCAGGGGAGCTCCTGACTATTCATGTGGTGGAGCTAGGCATTTGCATATCCACCAAATAATGCTTCAGCAGGCCCCACAACACCTGGCAATTCCCAGTTTGAGGCTGACATAAAAAGACTCTTCAGGAGGGCAAATCCTCAGAAAGTCTCGGTACCTGGCCACATCCTTAAAACCCATGTGAAGCATGGCTAGTCTGTGCAGCCATTTTCAACCTCTTGTTACTACAATTTGAGTTCCTCTCCTGCTTCAAAAGGACATCCGTACAAGAGTGCCAAAGAAGAACAAGGTGACTATCGGCCAATGACTCTTAAGGTGGAGTGCTTTAAGAAGTTGTTTGTGGAATATATCAACTTCTGACTCAGGAGGGATTCGCCTATCAACATGTCGATGGTGGGTGTTATCCCACTGGACCTCCACTCTGTATTAGATCATCTGGATGACAAGACCACTTTCATCAGGCTTAGCTTTCAGTTCGATCATATGACCAAGACAGTAACAGAACCCAAATCAGTGAGCATCTACTCAGGGCTGCGTACTTAGTCCCTATTCTAAGCCCTGTACACTCATCACTGTGTAGCCAGGTTTGCCTCCCATGCAATCAATTAATTTGCTGACAATGCCACTATTGTTCGTCGAATAGTGGGAAATGATGTCAGGATATAGGATGGAGGTCAGGAATCTGTTTGGGTGGTGCAAGAAAAACAATCTTGCTCTCAACATCAACAAGACAATGGAACTTATTGTGGATTTTAGGAAGGAGAGGCTGAGGGATAATGCATCTGTCCGCATTGATGGGACAGAGGTGAAATGGGTTAGTACCTTCAAGTCCACATGTTGGAGGACCTCTCTTGGCGCCAGCACATCAAGACAACCATGAGGAAGGCACAACAATGCTAAACTTGGTAAGATGTCTGAGGAGATTTGGATGTTGTCAAATACTCTGTCAAACTTCTACAGGTGCACTGTAGGAAGTATACTGACTGGATGCATCATGGCCTGGTTTGGTAATCTGAGTGACCATGAATGCAGAATGCTGCAGAAGTTAGCAAACATAGTCAGGTCCATTAGAGGCTCCAACCTACATTCCATTGTAGACATCGTAGAACATTACAGAACAAAAACATGCTCTTTGGCCCATCTAGTCTGTGCTGAACTTTTATTCTGCCTAGTTCCACTGACCTGTGTGACAGATTATGTTGTGTTTGTATTGTACATAGATATGTTTTTGGGAGATAAATTAGGGCATGTGTTTTTTTTAGTGTAGGTCACATACAAACACTTTAAAACAGATCTTATTTAAAATATGGGAACTCTGCTCATGCTAGACAGGCCAGCGCCAAGAGCCTTTGAAAAAGTTTTGGAGAGTGCCCAAGAGACTTCATTAATAAACTGTTGTTTACAAAAAGGCAACAGATGAAATAACTCGTTCGAGCTGCAGGCTGTCTGGAGTGGAATTGCTGTTCTAAGAGGGTCCTGTGGTTTTGCAAGCAGAGAGAGTAAAACAGGCTTTTTCTCAAAGAGAGAGAGAGATCAGTTCTACAGTTTTACAGTCAGCAACAGTAGCTGCGACTGGAAAAGGATAAAAGCTTGTGGAAAAACTCCATTTGGAAGACAAGTTGTGACTGCTTAGTTCAGTCTGGTCAAAGTCCTTGTGGTTCATGCAAGAGCAGAGGCTAGTTAAAGTGTGATTCCGTTTTCATGTTTAAAGATAATTAAAAGTAACTTTTGTTTAAGTAACCATTTGTCTTGGTGAATATCTATTGCTGCTGGGTTTTGGGGTCCTCTAGGCTCATAACAAATGCACCTAGTTCATAGGGCTCCATATATCTCCCATTCATGTACTTGTCCAAATTCTCCTTAAATGTTAAAATTAAGCCTGCTTTACAACTTCAATAGGCAGCTCGTTCCACACTTCCACCACTCTATGTGAAGTTCCCCTAATGTTCTCCTAAACTTTCCCCCTTTCATCCTTAACCCATGACCTCTAGTTTGTATTTCACATAGCCTCAGTGGAAAAACTTTACCTACCTACTCTTTGTCTGTCTATAGCACTCATAATATTAAATACTTCTATCAAATCTCCCCTCATTCTTCTACACTCCAGGGAATAAAGTCCTCACCTGTTTAACCTTTCTCTGTAATTCAGCTCCTGAAATCCAGGCAACATCCTAGTAAATCTTCTCTGCATTCTTTCTATCTTATTGATATCTTTCCTGTAGTTAAGTGACCAAAACTGCACACAATACTCCAAATTTGGCCTTACCAATGACTTAAACACTTTACTCCCAACTCCCATAATCAATACTTTGATTTATGAAGGCTAATATGCTAGAAGCTCTCTTTACAACCCTGTCTACTTGTGACACTACTTTCAAGGAACTATGTATCTGTATTCCCACCTCCCCCATTCTACCACACTCCTCTGTGCCCTACTATCTGCTCTGGCACTCTGGTTCCCATCTCCATTCCGGTGCCAAGAGAGGTCCTCCAACATGTGGACTTGAAGGTACTAACCCATTTCACCTCTGTCCCATCAATGCAGACAGATGCATTATCCCTCAGCCTCTCCTTCCTAAAATCTACAATAAGTTCCATTGTCTTGTTGATGTTGAGAGCAAGATTGTTTTTCAATACTCTATTTGAAACTCACCGGTTCAGCACAAGCAAACATTCTCACAAAGATATTAGTCTCCCTCCAGTTCAGATGCAAACCATCCTATCAGAACAGGTCTCACCTTCCCTGGAAGACCCCAATGATCCAAAAACCTGAAGCCCTTACTCTTGCACCTGTCTTTAGCCACATGTTAATTTGTGTTATCCTCCTATTTCTAACCTCACTAGTACGTGACATGGTTAACAATCCTGAGATAACTACCCTTGAGGACCTGTCCTTCAACCTAGTGCCTAACTCCCTGAACTCTCCTTGCAAGACCTCCTCACCCTTCCTCCATGAACCATGACATCTGGTTGCTCACCCTCTCTCCTGAGAATGCCATAAACTCGATCTTTTTCTTAGAACTTCTTATCTGTCCCACTAACCATGGAATACCCTATCTCTACAGCTCTCCTCTTTCCCTCCCCTCCCTTTTAGCTACAGAACCAGAGTCCATGCCAGAGATCTGATCATCATGGCTTGTCCCAGGTAGCCGATCCCCAACAGAATCCAAAATGGACATTATTAAGGGGAATAGCCATAGGGGTGACCTGCATTACCTGCCTATATCTTTTCCCTCTCCTGTCACCCATGTATCCTCCTCCTGCCTCCTAGGTGTGATAGTGTCCCTATAACTCCTATCTATCATCTCCTCTCATATGAATATCTAGGGAAAGGCAAGGCATGTGAAGTATGGGGGGGGGGGGGGGGGAGGCGCCACTGTCAGAGATGTGGTCACTTGATTTTTCAGAGGGAAACCACTATAGATGGATTGTGGGGCTGTCACAGGGCAGCCGGTGGGTAGGTCACAAGGTGGCCGGCGGGGAGGTCACAGAGCAGCCAACAGGGCTGTCACAGGGCAATCGATGGAGCTGTCTCAGGGTGGCCAGTGGGGAGGTCACAGGGCAGTCAATGGGAAGGTCACAGGGTGGCCGGCGGGGCTGTCACAGGGCGGCCAGTGAGGAGGTCACAGGATGACTGATGGGTCTGTCACAAGGCGGTTGATAGGGAGATCACAGGGAGGCTGGTGGGGCAGTCACAGGGTGGCTGGTGGAGAGGTCAGTATGGGGTCAATGGGGCTGTCAGAGTGGCTAGTAGGGGGGAGGAGTCACAGGGCAGCCAGTGAGGCAGTAACTTGGGTAGCCAATAGGGCAGTCTCTGGGCAGCCAGTGGGAAAGTGAGCCGCAAACTGCTGAGAGATGTAATGAATTACCTCTGTAAATAATTGGGGGAGGGGGGATGGCTGAAATATTTGTAATTGGTTGTTGTTTTAGTATTTGTCCATACATATGTATAATTTCCTGCTCATTAATCAAGATGTTCCTCTGTTTGCGCGAAAGCCGCACTGTGATTCTGGGAGAATATTCTCAGCGACACTAGGTATTATTCTATTTAGTAGAATCCTAGCGAAGATTTTGCCTGCAATGGAGAGCAACGTGATTCCCCTGTAGTTTGAGCAGTCTGATTTCTCGCCTTTGTTTTTGTACAGGGTGATGATGGTGGCATCACGAAGATCCTGAGGCAGTTTACCTTGGTCCCAACAAAGCTTGAAAAACTCATGCAGTTTGGCATGCAGAGTTTTGCCGCCAGCCTTCCAGACTTCTGGGGGGATTCCATCCATACCTGCTGCTTTGCCACTTTTCAGTTGTTCGACTGCCTTATATGTCTCATCCAGGGTGGGAACCTCATCCAGCTCTAGCCTTAGGGGCTGTTGAGGGAGCTGGAGCAGGGCGGAATCTTGGACTGAGCGGTTGGTACTGAAAAGAGATTGGAAGTGTTCTGACCATCGGTTGAGGACGGAGATCTTGTCGCTGAGGAGGACTTTGCCGTCTGAGCTGCGCAGCGGGCTTTGGACTTGGGGTGAGGGGCCGTACACAGCCTTTAGAGCCTCGTAGAAACCCCTGAAGTCGCCAATGTCCGCGCTGAGCTGTGTTCGTTTGGCGAGGCTAGTCCACCACTCATTTTGGATCTCCCGGAGTTTGCGCTGAAGATGGCTGCATGCGCGACGGAAGGCTTGTTTCTTCTCTGGACAGGACGGCTTTGTAAGGTGAGCCTGGTGGGCAGCTCGCTTCTTTGCCAGCAGCTCCTGGATTTCCTGGCTGTTTTCGTCAAACCAGTCCTTGTTTTTCCTGGAGGAGAAGCCCAGTACCTCTTCAGTGGATTGCAGTATGGTAGTCTTCAACTGATCCCAGAGGGTTTCAGGGGACGGGTCCGTGAGGCGGGTTGCAACGTCGAGCTTTGCTTTGAGGTTTGCCTGGAAGTTTCCTCTCGCTTCGTCTGACTGCAGTTTTCCAACATTGAACCTCTTTCTGGGGGCTTTATTGTTCCTGGGCTTTGGCTTGAAGTGAAGGTTGAGCTTGCAGCGAACCAGCCGGTGGTCAGTGTGGCATTCCGCGCTAGGCATGACCCTGGTGTGGAGCACTGACATGGTCTTTGCCCTCAGACAGCTCCAAGAAAAGTGCAGAGAACAAAACAAAGGACTCTACATCACCTTTGTTGACCTCACCAAAGCCTTCGACACCGTGAGCAGGAAAGGGCTTTGGCAAATACTAGAGCGCATCGGATGTCCCCCAAAGTTCCTCAACATGATTATCCAACTGCACGAAAACCAACAAGGTCGGGTCAGATACAGCAATGAGCTCTCTGAACCCTTCTCCATTAACAATGGCGTGAAGCAAGGCTGTGTTCTCGCACCAACCCTCTTTTCAATCTTCTTCAGCATGATGCTGAACCAAGCCATGAAAGACCCCAACAATGAAGACGCTGTTTACATCCGGTACCGCACGGATGGCAGTCTCTTCAATCTGAGGCGCCTGCAAGCTCACACCAAGACACAAGAGAAACTTGTCCGTGAACTACTCTTTGCAGATGATGCCGCTTTAGTTGCCCATTCAGAGCCAGCTCTTCAGCGCTTGACGTCCTGCTTTGCGGAAACTGCCAAAATGTTTGGCCTGGAAGTCAGCCTGAAGAAAACTGAGGTCCTCGATCAGCCAGCTCCCCACCATGACTACCAGCCCCCCCACATCTCCATCGGGCACACAAAACTCAAAACGGTCAACCAGTTTACCTATCTCGGCTGCACCATTTCATCAGATACAAGGATCGACAATGAGATAGACAACAGACTCGCCAAGGCAAATAGCGCCTTTGGAAGACTACACAAAAGAGTCTGGAAAAACAACCAACTGAAAAACCTCACAAAGATAAGCGTATACAGAGCCGTTGTCATACCCACACTCCTGTTCGGCTCCGAATCATGGGTCCTCTACCGGCACCACCTACGGCTCCTAGAACGCTTCCACCAGCGTTGTCTCCGCTCCATCCTCAACATCCATTGGAGCGCTCACACCCCTAACGTCGAGGTACTCGAGATGGCAGAGGTCGACAGCATCGAGTCCACGCTGCTGAAGATCCAGCTGCGCTGGATGGGTCACGTCTCCAGAATGGAGGACCATCGCCTTCCCAAGATCGTATTATATGGCGAGCTCTCCACTGGCCACCGTGACAGAGGTGCACCAAAGAAAAGGTACAAGGACTGCCTAAAGAAATCTCTTGGTGCCTGCCACATTGACCACCGCCAGTGGGCTGATAACGCCTCAAACCGTGCATCTTGGCGCCTCACAGTTTGGCGGGCAGCAGCCTCCTTTGAAGAAGACCGCAGAGCCCACCTCACTGACAAAAGGCAAAGGAGGAAAAACCCAACACCCAACCCCAACCAACCAATTTTCCCTTGCAACCGCTGCAATCGTGTCTGCCTGTCCCGCATCGGACTGGTCAGCCACAAACGAGCCTGCAGCTGACGTGGACTTTTTACCCCCTCCATAAATCTTCGTCCGCGAAGCCAAGCCAAAGAAAAGAAGAATCAAGATGTAGCGAATCGTGTAAGTGTTGGAAGTTAACTTGCACACTATCAATGGAAAAGACAGTACAATATCATCTTTCTAAGAACATTTTGAAACTGTAGTTTCATCTGTTGGATGACCAGATAGAGAAAATAAAACTGGCACTACAGCAGTGAAGCTCGAGTGATCTTTATAATATGGGGTTGCTTGGCAACTGAGAGGACACGAGCTGAGCACTCAAGCTAGGTCTGTGATCATACTAAGTAAAGAACAACCTTTCCTGGAACCGTCCAGATAATTTATAATGAATCATTGGGGCCTTCTTGGCCAGACCACAGGCGGTTGGTGGAATGGCAGAACATTGGTATTCACACTTATTTTACCCAAATCCTACAGTGCAGCCATTGTTCTGGTCCTTTATTAGTTACTGCAACCATATACTGTACATGTGCGGACTATTTTTCTTGACATTATTCCCTGAACAATAGAGTATAACTACCATTAACTTAGCATTTACATTGTATTAGGTATTATAAGTAATCTTGAGAAGATTTTATGTACAGCCCCAGTGACAGCTCTGCCAACTGCCCTCTAGCACTCCCATTGGCCGCCTGGTGACATCTCTGCAGACTTCCCTGTGGCAGTAAATGATCAGTTGTTTAAAATAAGAGTTTCCAAGCACAGTGTACAGTATAAGACAATAAAATTATTATTATGGTGAGAATGGCAGTGAGGACAGGTAGGGAAGGCAAAGTAGATGGCGTGGTGGCAGCGCGGGATGGTTGTGGGGTGAAGGGTTGAAGTAGGATTTAATAGGGAGTTGCAATTTCAGTGCTCGCAATGGGTGCTATTTTCTTTAGATACGCCACGTCACCCTCTGCCTCCAAAATGATCCAGAGTTTGTCCAACTCAGCTTGTCAGGAGCTGCAGCTGGATGCACTTCTTGCAGATGATAATGTCAAGAATATGCTGGCTTCCTTGACAAACCACATCCTGCAAGCGAATCATTTCCCTGACTTGGCTGCCATTCCTTCTGTTTATGACTAGAAGGGGAAAAAAATCTAAAACCTGCCATTACTGGCACCTGCCTCCTGAATACTTTTTGTTCCTTGAAATAGGGTGGCCCTTTCTTACTTCAACTCCTACTATCCCTCACCTCCTACCTGTTCTCACCAGAGCATGTTGAGCCAAAGCCTTACCACTCTGACTCACCCCACTCTGACAATGACCGCTCTACACAGTCCTTCACTTTTATAGTGATACTCAGCTTCTTCCTCCAATTAGTCCCTGGCTATCCAAAAACTTCTATATCCAATCTCTTAGAACATCTTCAAATATCTCCTTATGCAGTTGATCTTTTGCTTTTTATTTTAAATCTAGAGGTCTCGATACCAAATATATTAATTATGTTCAATCAATTTGGACAATTTTCGGGTTATAAAGTAAATTTCCACAAAAGTGAACTTTTATCTTTAAAGGGATGTTTTTCTATGTATCCTAATTTTCTGTTTAAAATAGTGAAAGGCCAATTCCAATATTTAGGAATTACAATCACAAAAAGTTATAAAAAGCTTATGAAAGAAAATTTTGTAGTATTACTTAATCAGATTAAAATATTACTATCAGAATGGTCACCACTTTCAATTACAATTATTGGACATATTAAGTTGATTAAAATTAACATTCTACCTACATTTTGGTACTTTTTTCAAGCCTTACCAATTTTTATCCCAAAATCCTTTTTCAATTCATTAGATTAAGTTATTTCTTCTTATATATGCCAGCTCTTCAGCGCTTGACGTCCTGCTTTGCGGAAACTGCCAAAATGTTTGGCCTGGAAGTCAGCCTGAAGAAAACTGAGGTCCTCCATCAGCCAGCTCCCCACCATGATTACCAGCCCCCCCACATCTCCATCGGGCACACAAAACTCAAAACGGTCAACCAGTTTACCTATCTCGGCTGCACCATTTCATCAGATGCAAGGATCGACAATGAGATAGACAACAGACTCGCCAAGGCAAATAGCGCCTTTGGAAGACTACACAAAAGAGTCTGGAAAAACAACCAACTGAAAAACCTCACAAAGATAAGCGTATACAGAGCCGTTGTCATACCCACACTCCTGTTCGGCTCCGAATCATGGGTCCTCTACCGGCACCACCTACGGCTCCTAGAACGCTTCCACCAGCGTTGTCTCCGCTCCATCCTCAACATCCATTGGAGCGCTTACATCCCTAACGTCGAAGTACTCAAGATGGCAGAGGTCGACAGCATCGAGTCCACGCTGCTGAAGATCCAGCTGCGCTGCATGGGTCATGTCTCCAGAATGGAGGACCATCGCCTTCCCAAGATCGTGTTATATGGCGAGCTCTCCACTGGCCACCGTGACAGAGGTGCACCAAAGAAAAGGTACAAGGACTGCCTAAAGAAATCTCTTGGTGCCTGCCACATTGACCACCGCCAGTGGGCTGATATCGCCTCAAACCGTGCATCTTGGCGCCTCACAGTTTGGCGGGCAGCAACCTCCTTTGAAGAAGACCGCAGAGCCTACCTCACTGACAAAAGGCAAAGGAGGAAAAACCCAACACCCAACCCCAACCCACCAATTTTCCCCTGCAACCGCTGCAATCGTGTCTGCCTGTCCCGCATCGGACTTGTCAGCCACAAACGAGCCTGCAGCTGACGTGGACTTTTTACCCCCTCCATAAATCTTCGTCCGCGAAGCCAAGCCAAAGATGGCAGGGAAAACAACCACATTTAAATAAAGCCCATCTTCAGAAAACTATAAGGAATGAGTGATTGTCACTTCAAAATTTTCGATTCTATTATTGAGCAATTAATATACACAGTTTACTTCTATTATTAAAATTTGATAAATTAGTAAGTCGCCCTTCTTGGGTAGAAATGGAACTGAAGTTTTCTAGGAAATCACTGGCAATTTTAGGTTCCGTTTACCCTTTTCATTTTCTAAATTGACACATAATCTGATGAGAAATAGGTTAAGAATACTGGCTCAATTTAGGGAATTTTTTGGTTATAACAGTTTTTCTCTGGCTAGTCTTATTATAGATAACCATCTTTTCTCATCCACCATTTTAGATGCAGGCTTTAAGGAATGGTACAGATTAGGCATTAAAAGTTATAGATTTATTTATTCAAGATAACTTTGCCTCTTTTGAACAATTGTCAGTTAAAGTTAATCTTGTGGCTGTCAACCACCGCAAGTGGACAAAACACGTTGAGTCAAATAGTTTCAAACCAACTGATTTACTGATTCAAACTCGTGCTTAAAAGGTCCATGCTGGTCCCAGTGGTTTCAGTGCTCATGTGGGGCAGAAGTGACATCAACTTCCTTTCTGTTGTTTACTCGCACTGAGATCTCCCGAGTATGTTTCTGACTGCAGACTTGACCATGACTGCTGGCGCCAGTTCACCTGCTGCGTGGGTCAGCTGCCGCAATCTTTTCAAGACTTTTTTTAGACATTTGAAAGTTAGGCATTTTGTTCAGTCTAAACTACATGATTTTCTTTAAATTGCAGATTCAAATATTCTTGATGTATTTTTTTGATTTACAGTTTGTTTACAGTGGATTGATAGCATGTATTTATAATGATTTATTGGATTTAAGATCAGCCTCAATGGCTACGATTAAAAATGATTGGGAGCACGATCTCAATATAACATTCTCAGATGAGGATTGGTATTCCGCTTTTAGTTTGATCAATGATTCTTCAATTTGTGCCAGGCAATCTATTCAATTTAAGGTGGTACATAAAATACACATCTAAACTCAGTTTCTCATTTTTATGATGTTGACCCACTATGTGAAAAGAGCAACATTTTTGAAGCCTCATTGATTCATGTTTTGGGAGTGTCGCAAATTAGGAATATTTTGGGCGAATATTTTAGCTTTTAGCACGTTGATAACCAGATGAGCAGTTTTAATGAAAGAATGAACTCTCACCGACTCATGCACAGTGTAATGTCATATCTAAGCTTAGAGAAAATTAGATACAATATTAAAGATAGAAACTTTCAGTTTGAAAAGATATGGGGCCCATTCATAGAACACTATCATAAATGGCAGTTTTAGGTCATTTGGATGCTCCAGCGATTCTCAGTCTGTCTTCCGAGGGTTGCTACTTGATCTATTTTCTTTTTTTTTGGTCCTATTAAGTAACCTTGATTAGAGGGAGCGGTTATAGATTAGTGTTAGTTTTTTTTTCTTTTTCTCTGTTATGGTTTAATTCTGATCATAACAATTACTTACATATTATACCAAGGTATGATGAGTGTTGGTATAATGAGGTTTATATTCATATTTATTTTAACAAATAATGTCAATTTAACAATTATGGATGAAATTTGTTGTAAAGTGCATTTACATTAATTGTATATGTACATGTTATGATATTCCTTTGTTATATTAGTTATAACATTTTTTATGTTAAACTCAATAAAATTAAAAAGAAATAACACCTTCCAGTCATTTACCTACTGATAGGCTCTCTGGCCTATCCAGGGTTACTATTAAACAACGGTACACAATGTGAGCTCCCTTCCTCTCCTCCAGCACCACACCCATGGCTAAAGACATTTTAAATATTTCTGCCAGACTCCCTGTGATTTCTACACTAACTTCCCTCAAGGTTCAAGTGATTATCTTGTCAGTCCCTGGGGATTTATCCACCTTTATTTGCTTTAAGACAGCAAGAACCTCCTCCTCCTCCTCTTTAATCTTACAGTTTCCACGACCTCACTGCTTGTTTTCCTTGCATCCCTAGACTGTACCAGTTTCCTGAGTAAATACTGATGCTAAAAATAAACATTTAAGATCACCACCATTTCTTCTGGTTCCATACATAACCGACTACTCAGATCTTCAAGTGGACCATTTTTTCCCCTTACTATCCTTTCACTTTTAATATAACAGTAGAAACCCTGAGGATTTTTCTTTACATTGTCTGCCAAAGTAACCTCATGTCTCTTTTAGCCTTCCTGATTTCTTTCTTTTTATTTTTTTGCATTCTTTATGGTCCTCAAGTACCTCATTTGCTCTGTGTTGACTATACCTGCTATACACCTCTCTCTTCTTCCAACCAAGATCCCCAATATCCCTCAAAAATTATGGGTCCCTATGCCTGTTAACTTTGGCTTTAATCCTGACAAGAACATACAAACTCTGTAATCTCAACTTTCATCTTTGAAGGACTTCCATTTCCTGAACACATCCTTGCCAGAAAACAACATCCCAATCCACACATTTGAGATCCTTTCTCATTTCCTCAAAATTTCCCTTTCTCCCATTTAAATTCTCAACCTGAAACCCAGATTTATTCTTCTCCACAAATAATGTGAAACTAATGGCATTATGATCACTTCACCCAAAATGCTCCCCTATACATACTTCTGGCACCTATTAGGAGATCCAGTATTGCATTCTCTCTCATTGGTAACTCTATATATTGATTGAGAAAACCTTCCTGAACAGATTTGTCAAATTCCAAGGCATCCAGCCCTTTTACAGGTTGGGAGCTCCTGTCAATATGTGGACAATTAAAATCTCCTATATTCCCAACCTTATATTTCCTGCAGTTGTCTGCTATCTCTCTACAGATTTGCTCATCCAATTCTTGTTGACTATTGAGCGGTCAACCCCATGAGTGGTCATACCTTTCCCATTCCACAACTCCATCCATATATCCTCAGTAGTTGAGTGCTCTGATCTGTCCTGTCTGAGCACAGCTGTGATACTCTCCCTGATGAGCAATATCACTCCTTCCCCTTTTATTCCCCCCCCCCTTCCCCAGTAACATTGCATTTGAAACAATGGAAGCCCAGACATTGAGCTGCCAGTCCTGCGCCTCCAGCAACCAAGTTCCGTTAATGGCCACGATGTCATAAGATCCTCTGACTTTCCTCCAATACTTCTTGCATTGAAATAGATGCACCCAAGAACATTTCCACCACCTTCAACCTGTTGACTTCAAACAGTGTATACAATTTTCACATCATCTTTCCAATCCTCTAGGTACTCTGGCATTCTGCTTCCCATCTCCCTTCAAATCTAGTTTAAAACTCACGGAGCAGTACTAGAAAACCTTCTCCCAATGATACTAGTCCCCCTCCAGTTCAGGTGCTAATCATCCCTTTAGAACAGGTCACACCTTCCAGACCTGAAGCCCTTCCTCCTGCACCATTCTAGCTACGTCTTAAGATGAATAATCCTCCTATTTCTAAACTGACTAGCACATGGTACAGGTAATAAGCCCAGATTACAACCCTGGAGATCCTGTCCTTCAACTCATTCTCTTTGTAGGACCTCATCACCATTCCTATCCATGTCATTGGATCCCCAAGAAGGCAGCCACTATCATAAAAGATCCCCCATTACCCGAATTATTGCTACTACCTTTGGGAAGAAGGTACATTAGGTTAAAGAATAGTTTTTATACAACAGCTATCAGGCTTTTGGACCTCCCTTTACTAACCTTCAGAATCAGAATTTGTTGTCATGAATATGTGTTGTGCAAAAGAAAAGTGAGATAGTGTCTGTGATTCATTGTCCATTCAGAAATCTGATGGCAGAGGGGAATAAACTGTTTTTGTACCATTGGACATTCATCTTGAGGCTCCTGTACCTTATTCCTAGGTGGTGAAGGTCCTTGAGGGTAGAGGCTGCTTTCTTGAAATACTGCCTCTTGAAGACTAATGCCCTTGATGGCACTTGCTAATTTCCCAACTCTCTGAAGCCATCCTGTGCATTAGCACCACCAAACTGGACAGTGATGCAATCAGACACAATGTTCTCCACATATAGTGTGGATTGTGAAAGACCATGTGGCCTCTCAGTCTGAAACCTAGTTGGAAGTCACCTCACCTGCCAATCAAGGTCAAGTCCTGCCCCCAGGTCAGTGTATACATGGGCATTGGCCCCTTTAATCGCCTCATGGATACCTGGATTTGACTTACTATAAAGCCCACCATGTGAGAACCATCTGCTTCTTTTCTTCTGGATGAACTCTAGCTCCACTTAAGGTTGGGAATCGTGGGCAATACTGGAGAGTCATTGGTAAGGTGTGCACATACAAAAATTGGGAACTGTATTATTGTGTCTCGAAATTACTGTGCTAGAGATATCAAGAGGTGGTGGGTATCATATGTTGTGACTTGATTGTATAGCTTTCTATTCACGTGTGGTTGTGAGTGTGTTGTTTAATCTGGTGAGTGTGTGTACATCTTTCATCCCTGTCGTGACTCCCCTACATGTGTACATAAAACCACTGTTAAACCAATGTAGAAATTTGTTGCCCTTGGGATCTGTCGAACTGGTTTTACACGCACCACACCACGGTATACCTGTAGAAGTTTATGACAGTCTTTGATGACATAACAAATCTCTTCAAATTCCTCACAAAGTATTGCCACTGGTGTGCCTTCTTCATGATTGCATCGTCAAGGAGGCACCATGGATGTTCGGAGATGGGCAATACGGTCAGCAATAGCAGTTAGTGCAACACTGTCACAGACCAGTGATCCAGGTTTGAATCCAGGGCTGACTGTAAGTTTGTACAGTCTCCATGTCTGAATGGGTTTCTTCTGAGTGCTCTAGTTTACTCCCACCATGAAAAATGCACTGACATTGTAGGTTGATTGGGTGTAATTGGGCGGCACGGACTCATGGGCTTGAAGGACCTATTACTATGCTGTATCTCTAAATTTAAATTTTGAATTTATGTTGACACCCAAGAATTTGAATTTTATAACCCTCTCCAGTGCTGACCCTTCGATGAGGACTGGTTTGTGTTTTCCTCTCCTCCTGAAGTCCACAATCAGTTCCTTAGTTTTGCTAACTATGAGTGCAAGGTGGTTGTTGTGACACCACTCAACTAGCTGATCTCCATCCCGTATGCTTCTTAATTGCCATCTATGATTCTGCCAATGACTGTGGTGTCATCAGTAAATTTGTAGATGGTATTTGAATTGTGCCTTGCCATACAGTCATGGGTGTACAGCAAGTGGAGCAGTGGGCTAAGCACACATCCTGAGGTGAGCCTGTGTTGATCACCAATGAGAAGGAGACGTTGCTTCCGATCCACATTGACTGTGGTCTTCTGATGAGGAAGTCAAGGATCCAGGTTTTGAAGCTTGCTGGCCAGTAGTGAGTGGATGATGGTATTGTAAGCTGGGCTGAAAAGCAGTCTGATGTGCAGGTTGCCATTGTCTCAGTGATCCAAAACTGAGTGGAGAGCCAATGAGATTGAACCTGCTGTGGAGCAACTGTGACAGTAGGAAAATTGCAGTGGGTCCAAATCCTTACTTGGATATGAGTTAATTCTGGCCGTGACCAACCTTTCAAAGCATTACATTATAGTAGATGTGAGCACTACTGGGTAATAGTCATTGAGGCAGCTTACCCTGCTCTTCTTGTTCAGCAGTATAATTGACACACTTTTGAGGCAAGTGGGAACCTCCGTCTCCAGTAGTGAGAGGTTGAGAATTTCCGTGAACACTCCAGCTGGTTGATTTGCGCAGATTTTTAGTACCCTGCCAAGTATGCCATCAGGGCATGATGCTCTGTAATGGCTCACGCTCATGAAAGATGTTCTGACATTGGCCTCTGAAATAGATATTGAAGGCTAGCCAGTTCCTTGCATGAACTGTAATTGTGAATATCTATTATCTACCGTACATGCCGTTGCATAGGATGATCCTCAAAACTTATAAGTTTCACCATAACAATCAATGTTGTCCAATACAAAGAGTATAAAATTCTTACTTGATGACGAGAACCGCCACCATCTTCCTGTCTGCTCCAACACAATCTTGTGTATGCCCCGTTAGTTATTTGCGAAGTCTCAGCGCTTCTTCATGGGTCCATCCGCCCGGTTCAACTGCTGTTGGCTCTGTACAGGCTTTAAACTGCCTGTTACAGGAGCCGACGGTGGTTTAGTTTAAAATAACCAAATAAAATTAAAACCTTTAAATGATCATTGGTTAATAAAATACTGTGATTTGACTTTTAATGGCATCCACTGGTCAGCGGTAAATGCCATCTTATACAAAGGGTATTGCTCAAAATCAACATTTTAGCAAATTCCAGGAGTCATTCTTTACACAAATTGTTCGAAACATTGGCATATAGTGTGTCTTTTATATTTATTATCTTTTTCCATATTGTTGTAATCTAATATATACCGTACTATTGGAGTTGTTTTTATACCTTTTTGGCTGCAGCAGTTAAGAATTTCAATACAAAGGTATATTGTACTTATGTTTATAACAATAAACTCATATTGTTTCTCATTTAACTTGTCACTATGTAACAATTATAGGAACTGCCTCCCCATTCATTATTAGAGAATTGACATCAATATTCCAAATCCTAAAGATAAAGGCAATGAACAGAGTAAAAACATATCATTCTGTCCATCATCTACCCCCTACTTGGACTTCATGAACAGAAGGAACCCTCACTTTCTTGTATTTGGGGAGATAAAGGGGAAACCATATAAACTGCAGCAAGGGTGCCGGGGGTTATCAGGGAAGAATGAAGCACCGCTCACAAAAGAGATCACATTACAGAGCTCACCACCAAAGTCCTGTGGAAAAGTCTGAAGGTTCCCCACCTGAGAACCCTCAGAAAGGGAGTGGAAATAAGTTCTTGAGACATGAGGATTTTAGAGGAGAAAATTAGAGTTAGTTAACATTACTCAGAAGATTCTAATTAAAAAACATGGTCACAACCTCTTCAGCACCACCTCCAAAGGCAGTAAATCCTCTCTCAAGTCAGGAGAGAAGATCTGCACATAATACTCCAGGTACAGCTTCACCAATACCTTATACATTTGCAACAGGACTTACCTACTCTTAAATTCAATCTAGCAATTTTCCCTCTTCATTATCTGTTGCAAAAAATATCCAATTATCAGCTATTATCTGTTAATCTGTACTCCTACCCCTGCCATTTCTTTTGTTCAGGCACTGCCTGCTTTGCCCCCAAACCTTCAAGCCCGCCCGGTTTTATATCAAACATCGGTTTTATACCTTTTATCTCCTATGGCACACATGTCAAACTCTGGCCCGCGGGCCAAATTTGGCCCGCAATATAATTATATTTGGCCCGCAAGATCATTTCAAAAATGTATTAGAGGTGGCCCGCTGGCCGCCACGCCAGTATAGCGCATGCACAGTAATACAACAAATCCCAGAATGCATTGGCGTCAGCCTGCTCATCACCCCCACCTCCTCTGTTTACGTTGCAGGGTCTCACCGTGGACTCTGGTTTTGGGGCCTGGCTGGTATCAGGGGAAGCCAAGGCCGCTTCCCAGCGCCTGGAACCGGAGGCCTCGGGCCTGACCTCGCCAGGACCATTGCACACTCCTCCTCCCTGCCGCAGGCCGATCCGCGACTCATGGTGACGGGGCCGCTGATCCGCTAAGATGCCGCCCTGCAGCGAGAGCCGATGCCCCCGCACTGTCGTTGTCCAACCTGATCGCCCGCAAACCCCGCCCTCCCGCACACAGGCCTGAGTAAGTATTATGAACTTTAATCTCAGGATAAAACAATCTTCCAATAGTTTCATGTCACAGTGATAAATATATTCCTGGTTAAAAATGGTCCTGCACCTGGATACAAGCTCATTAGGCATAAAACTTGAAAAGTGTGTAAATCAAAGGATATCTGTACCAATGGAAAAAGGGCATGGCAAATAACCCTGCTAGAGTTCATGCCCACAATCAGTCACCCATTTGATTGTTTCAGGAATCATGTTTTGTATAACAGATATGTGGTTGATATATGATTTTAATATTTGAACTTAGTTTTAAAGTGGATTTCATTTGTTAAATACATGTATTATGTTTGATTTAAATATATGTTTAAGGGTATTATTTTAGTATTGATATTTTTTTTGTTGTTAGTAATTTTTTGTTGTTATTAAGTTTTATCCTTTTTTTGTAAGTGGGGGTTCTTTCTATTTTATTTACAATCTTGTTAATTAATTCTTCACTCTTTATTTTGGGGGGGAGGGTTGGACTAATTTTAAATTAGATGATTAATGTTGTTATAATTATTGGGGGGTTAATTTGTGTATTTTAATGATGTAGCATTCTAATTTTTATTATCGTATATTTTATTATTTCTTTAAATGTAATTTTTATTTTATTCATGTCATAACATTTTAAATAAAGTTTAAAAAAAAGGAATCATGTTATTCTCCCACATTCTCAATAGCCCTCAGATTTTACTATTCGACAGCACACTAGCAACATTTGACAAATCCTCTATAGAGAAATATTATTTATTGAATATTTTATTTCTCATTTGTTAATGCTTCTGGAAAGAGTTTATCCAAAACTATTATTAAACATTTATTTTAATAAGAAAAAGTTTAACATTACATATGTTAAAAGAAGAGAAAACATGCAGATGTTGTTGAAAATTTTCAATAAATATTTAGTTCGGCCCTCGACTTAGTCCAAGTTTTTAATTTTGGTCCTCCGTGAATTTGAGTTTGACACCCCTGTCCTATGGGCACTGCAAGACCTGCTGAATTCCTCCAGTATTTGTTATTACAATCACAGCATCTGCTGACTTTGTGTTTCACTTTGATTACCTGTTACACCTTTAGCCATTCACCACTGCCAAATCCCTCTGCACAATCTTCCACTATTTAATAATAATCTGATCTATTAGTTTTACTACTTTTCCCTCCAAAGTGGATAACCTGGCATTCATCAATATGGCCAGACCCTTTCCCATTCACTTCTTTGGCTTGGCTTCGCGGACGAAGATTTATGGAGGGGGTAAAAGTCCACATCAGCTGCAGGCTCAATTGTGGCTGACAAGTCCGATGCGGGACAGGCAGACACGGTTGCAGCGGTTGCAGGGGAAAATTGGTGGGTTGGGGTTGGGTGTTGGGTTTTTCCTCCTTTGTCTTTTGTCAGTGAGGTGGGCTCTGCGGTCTTCTTCAAAGGAGGTTGCTGCCCGCCGAACTGTGAGGCGCCAAGATGCACGGTTTGAGGCGATATCAGCCCACTGGAGGTGGTCAATGTGGCAGGCACCAAGAGATTTCTTTAGGCAGTCCTTGTACCTCTTCTTTGGTGCACCTCTGTCATGGTGGCCAGTGGAGAGCTCGCCCTATAACACGATCTTGGGAAGACGATGGTCCTCCATTCTGGAGATGTGACCCACCCAGCGCAGCTGGATCTTCAGCAGCGTGGACTCGATGCTGTCGGCCTCTGCCATCTCGAGTACTTCGATGTTAGGGATGAAGTCGCTCCAATGAATTTTGAGGATGGAGCGGAGACAACGCTGGTGGAAGCGATCTAGGTGATGCCGGTAGAGGACCCATGATTCGGAGCTGAACAGGAGTGTGGGAATGACAACGGCTCTGTATACGCTAATCTTTGTGAGGTTTTTCAGTTGGTCGTTTTTCCAGACTCTTTTGTGTAGTCTTCCAAAGGCGCTATTTGCCTTGGAGAGTCTGTTGTCTATCTCGTTGTCGATCCTTACATCTGATGAAATGGTGCAGCCGAGATAGGTAAACTGGTTGACTGTTTTGAGTTTTGTGTGCCCGATGGAGATGTGGGGGTGCTGGTAGTCATGGTGGGGAGCTGGCTGATGGAGGACCTCCGTTTTCTTCAGGCTGACTTCCAGGCCAAACATTTTGGCAGTTTCCGCAAAACAGGACGTCAAGCGCTGAAGAGCTGGCTCTGAATGGGCAACTAAAGCAGCATCGTCAGCAAAGAGTAGTTCACGGACAAGTTTCTCTTGTGTCTTGGTGTGAGCTTGCAGGCGCCCCATTCACTTAACTCATCTATATCCTGCAGACTCTCCACATCCTCTGTGCAATTTGCTTTTCTACTTTAGGTAATAGATCAACCCAGAAACCAAAAAAATGGCACAGTTTAATCTAAGCACAATAGAGCCTCAGTGCCTGCCCACAGTTGATGGTGAATGTTGACTGTAGTATGGAGCAGGTCATTTAAAATTTTAAAGATATTGCTCATCAGAATAGTCACAGTTTGCTGCAGATTAATCTTCGTGATGAAAATATGCACACATCTCTGAAATCATTGGTATTCAAGACGCAGGGAGAAGAAAAAATGCAGAATTATGGAGAGCAGAGAGTTTTGAGACCTATAAAACAAGTGCTTACATTGAGGCATTGCTTGCAGCCAGTCTGCAAGACCAGAAAGTACACAATGTAATATTAATTATAGAACTGAATTATTTTATTGTTATCTATACTTAGATATAGTAAAAAAAAAAGCTTTGTTTTCCACACTATCCAGGCATGACAACTCATTGCGATGCATAGGACAAAAATTAGGAACAACTGCTTTTCGCAGTGAGTAGTGAATCAGAGAGTAGTGAAGCAGTAGAGGCTACTTTACTAATATTTAAGACACATTTAGATAAATATTTGCATAGTAAGGCTGTGGGGAAAAGGCAGCTATGATCTGATTGAATCTCAGAGCATGATTAATGGGACAGATGGCTGACTCCTGCTCCTATCTCTAACACAGAATCAAAAGCTAAGACAGTGGGTAAGTGCAATAATAATTAACAAACAAATAAATAATAGTGTAGGAAGTCATGTTACAAGAATTAAATAGTGCAGAGTATAGAAAAAAGAAGCAGTTATATTAGACTCTGCAAGGGCATCACTGTTTGCCAGCAAAAGATTCATTTGTCTGATAACAGCAGGAAAGAAAGTATCCTTGAATCTGCAGGTTCATGCTTTCAAGCACACTTCTACTTGACAAAAGTGGGGGAGAATGGCCAGGCTGGGATGGGTCCTTTAAAACTGTTAGCTGCTTTTTCAAGACAACGATTATGAATACGTGAGCAGACAAAAAAATGCTGGAGGGACTCAGCAGGTCAGTCTGCATCCATGGGCAGAAATGGTCAAGATCCCAGTGTAATGATAGTGATCATATTTGCATAGCCACGAGCAAGGCCGTGATTATAGCTCCTGTTTGATTATACGAGGCTGCCACCAGGGGGCTGACACAGAGCAAGAGACTGCAGCCTCATGGGCTGTTTACATCAATTTTAAAGTAAAGAAACTTTTCCTTCATCCATGTGCTGTCTAAGAACTCACACATACAGGATGAAGCATGATGTCGGAAGTGGGATGAAGGAAATACTTCAAAAGGTAAAATCTAAAGTCAGCAACTGATCAGTGAAGAGAAAATAACAAAGAGAAAAAATGGAAGGATTACATCCACCAGCGAAACTTCTGCTGACAGATAATGTGGCTGAAAATTGGAACAGATTTAAACAGCTTTTTGGTTTGTATTTAGTGGCAGTCGGAGCTGACGAGAAAAGTGATAAAGCACAGTTGTCTTACATGTTGTGGGTGATGAAGCCCTGGAGGTCGATAATAACTTCACATTTGCTGCTGAAGGAGACAAAATGAAACTGGAAAAAAATAACAGAACCGCTTGTGGCATATTGCATATCTAAATGTAACGTGACACTTGAGAGGCACAGATTTTTCACATGTGCACAGAAAATGGAAGAAAGTATTGAACAGAATATGTCTAAATTGAGAAACAGAAGCAAAACGTCTGAATTTGGTGGACTGACTGACTCGCCGATAAAAGACAGACATGTGTGGTATTCTAGATAATAGTCTAATGTAAAGACTGCTAAGAGAGCAAAATTTAGACCTGGAAAAAGCAATAGCACTCTAGGGCTACAAGAACTGTCAAAATGCGGGCAAAAGATCTGTTCAGTGAAACTAACTACAACATGGATGCGTGACATAAGCTGTTTAACAAAAGGTGTGCAAAAGTAGAAAGAGAGACGAGACCAGCAAACAAAATGAAAGGGATAATCGAAAGTCATGTGGTGCACAACTTTGGAGACCTAGTGGACAGCCAGGTGTAGGTTAAGACCAAACTGCACAGTCAACTTTCATAACAGTCACGCTGTGGCACTCTGTACAGTGAAGAAAGCACAGCCACCACGTTGAGGGTCATTAATGACTGTTTATTTTGAATTTAGCGCGCACCCCTTTAAGGGCAGCATGGGCTCAGCCACCATGTGTGTGGTGATGTCATAATCGCTGCCCGAGGTGCGCACTGAGACGGAGGCTTGAATCAGTTAGAATCCCTGACAGTGCCATCTTTCCATGGCTGCCCCACCATGTGGTGTTATGGGTGTTGTAGTGGTGCCCGCTGCGGTCTTCTCCAAATGAACACAAACTATGCCAAGTCCAGATCCGTGGGGTGGTGGGATGGCCGGGTGCCATGGCGTGATGGGGGTGGAGGGGCCAGGGAGGCCAGTTTCCTGCAGAGATTCACCAGCAGGTACTCCCCCCTCGGGTGCTGTGCCCACTTCTGGGCCGAAGAACTCGACGGGCAGGGAGAGTGGCACACCATATACCAATTCTGATGACAAGGCTTGCAGGTACTCCTTGGGTGCCATCCTGATCCTGAGGAGGACCCAGGGCAGTTCGTCTGTCCAGTCTGGGCCGGTGAGACGGGCCATGAGAACGGACTTTAGTTGCTGGTGAAACCTCTCTACCAAACCGTTGGACTGTGGGTGATAGGCAGTGGTGTGGTGGAGTTTAACCCCCAAGAGTCTCGCCAGCTGGGCCCATAGTGCAGAAGTAAACTGGGCGCCCCTGTCGCTGGTGATATGTGCTGGCACGCCGAACCGTACAATCCACTGGCAGATGAAGGTCCTAGCGCATGTCTCTGCTGAAGCCTCTCTAATTGGGATGGCCTCAAATCTTGTGGCTCAGTCCATATCGTAAGTAGGTAGCGCGCCTCTCTGGATACTGGCAAGGGGTTGACGACATCAATGTGGATGTGCTGGAACCTCCGCACTGACAAGTCAAAAGGTTGGATTGGGGCCTACGTGTGCCTGTGGATCTTGGCCTGGCACTTGGTGCAGTTCCTAGCCAGCTCCGCCACCTCCTTCTTGAATCCGTGCCACACGAATTGCTCTGCCACCATCCACACGGCTGTCTTCACCGAGGGATGAGCAAGGTCATGGACTAGACTGAAAACTCTTGCCCTCCACTGCAGTGGGACTGTGG
This sequence comes from Narcine bancroftii, assembly GCF_036971445.1. Lineage (NCBI taxonomy): Eukaryota > Metazoa > Chordata > Chondrichthyes > Torpediniformes > Narcinidae > Narcine > Narcine bancroftii. The sequence goes on along the minus strand of NC_091469.1, from coordinate 252,815,127 downwards.
AGGCGTCACAGAGCAGTGCATCCGGCCTGTGGGACAACTGGATGCCTTTAAGGTCCAGGCCCAAGATGGCAGTCTGGAGGGTTTGCGTCTCCGCGTCGTGCTGCTGGGCCTGGGCTAGCTGTGTATAGTCCAGGCTGGGGGCTATAGAGTATTGATGGATGGACAAGAGAGTGTGTCTGCTACCACGTTGTCCTTGCCTGCCCTGTGCCGGATGTCAGTAGTGAATTCCAACATGTAAGAGAGGTGGCGTTGTTGTCTGGCTGACCAGGGGTCCTTGGCCATGGCGAGTGCCCGGGTGAGGGGCTTGTGGTCTATGAAGACTCTGCCCTCCAGGAAATAGTGGAAATGACGGATGACCAAGTACAGCACCAGGAGTTGACATGTACGCGCTGTACTTGAGCTCCGGCAGGCACAGCTGCTGACTGAAAAAGGCCAGCGGGCGCCATTGCCCATCCAACCATTGCTCCAGCACTCTCCCCACTGGCGTGGCTGAAGTGTTCACTGGGAGTGCCAAGTGTGCCTCTGGGCGTGGGTGCACCAGCAGCGTCACACTGGCGAGGGCTTCCTTCGTCGCCATAAACACCTTGTCTGCCTCTTCCGACCAAGATAAAGTTTTTTCGTTCACGGCGATCAGTGGGAATAGTGGACGTGTGGTACGGGTGGCGCTGGCAATGAACAGATGGTAAAAGTTCACCATCCCTACGAACTCTTGTGGGCCTTTGAGTGTGGCAGGTTTGGTTAAAAGTTGGACAGCTGCCACCTTTTCTGGTGCCAGAGCGGCCACTGCCACCAAGATGGTGTGCCCCAGGAACTGCAGCGACTGCTTTCCGAACTGGCATTTGGCCACGTGGACCTTGAGGCCGAACTCCACCAGCCAGGCAAACAGGATGCAGAGATGGGCCTTGTGTTCTTTGCGATTGCGACTGGTGATCAGGATATTGTCTAAGTTGATAAACACAAAGTCCATAACCCTTCTCACTGCGTCTGAGGTGCTGGAACGTCTGGGCTGCATTCTTCAACCCAAATGGCAGACAGAGGAATTCAAAAAGGCCAAACGGGGTGATGATCACAGTTTTTTCAACATCGTCAGGGTGCACTGGGATCTGGTGATATCCCCGCACCAGGTTGACTTGGAAAAAGAGCTAGGCGCCATGGAGGTTGGCCAAGAAATCCTGTATGTTGAGGGACTGGGTACCTGTCGGGAGTTGTGGCGTTGTTTAGCCGTTGGTAATCTCCACAGGTTATCCTGCCTCCTGACAATTTGGGGACCATATGGAGCGATGAGGCCCAGGTGCTGTCTGAACGGCAGACGATCCCCAACTATTGGAGCCTTGAGAATTCCTCCTTCGTCTGCTGTAGTTTTTCGGGGGGCAGTCGTCTGGGCTTGGTGTACAATAGGGGGCCTTGCGTGGCGATGTGGTGGAAAACTCTATGTCTGGGTAAGGCAGTATTGAAGCGTGGCTCCAGGATGGCATGGAATTCATGGAGTATCTCAGTGTACTCATCCCTGGTGGCAGCCATGGTATGATTTCGGGTCTGCAGGCATTCGTGGTGTCGAAACGCACGGAGTGGAAGGTGCGAGCGATAACCAGGCTCTTGTCCTTCATGTCAACCAGCAAGTCATGAGCCCTCACGAAGTCGGCCCCCAACAGCACAGTGCCCACCGAGGTCAGCACAAACCTCCAGTGGAATTTTTCTTTGCCGATATGGATCTGCGCCCTGTGGGTGCCAAAGGTCTTGATGGTGGAACCATTGACCGCCCGCAGGGTTGGACCGGGCAATCGGGTGTGAGTCTCTAGCTGCTGTAGGGTGTATAACGCTCAGCTCGGCCCGAGTCCACCAGGAAACAATGGCCGGTGGACTTGTCGGTGACATGAAGGAGGTTGTTTGCGTGGCTAGCCATTGCAGCCATCAATGGTGGCTGGCCTGGTCGTTTCCCTGGAAGCTGCAGGGTTGGGGGCACTTACGGGCTCGGGTTCCCCAGTGCTGGTGGTAGAAGCGCCAGGTCGGATGGCTCTCTTCTGGCTTGTGCTTGGGGGTGGTTAGTGGTCAACTGGTTCCTGGTCTTGAAACCTTGTTGAGGGCAGCCTCGTTCTCCCTCTTCGTGCACCAGAGGGCATTCGCTCGGGCTGAGACTTTGCATGGGTCAACAAAATCCTCGTCTGCCAGGAGCAGCTGTATATCTTCCAGCATTTGCTCGAGGAAAATCTGGCGGAAGAGGAAGCAAGACTTATGATCCTCCGCCAGGGCCAGCATTTCACCCATTAACACCGATGCCCATGCAGGTGCATGTTGCTGTGGGGTGAGACCAAATATACCCAGGAGCAAGTTCTTGAGGATGGCATATTTACCCTCAGTTGGAGGATGATGGATGAGGTCGTCCACCCTGGCTGCTTTGTCCTGATCCAATGCATTCACAACGTGGTAGAACATCGTAGTGTGAGAAACAGAAGTACCTTCACAGAATTTGCTTGAGACAAAAATTGAGAACAAAGAACTTTTATTATTCTATTACAACAATGCAAAGTTGGGTGCTTCCCCTTACCCTGGGAATACACACATACACTGCGGCTCACCCAACTTTTATACATTTCATTTCAGTACGGAGATACCTTCCCCCTAATGTTATAGATAGAGAACTTAGGTTAAAATGGCTTAAGTTAAAATGTGATGATTAATCATAAAAAGGGAAGCCAGAACGGACAGGGAGCTTACTAGCAGCCAAGGACAAAAAGTTCAGCTGGATATGTTTTTTTAAACATATCTTTTCATGGTCATAGTGAGAGACATGCAGGAGACAAAAGATTGATAAGAAGGGTGAGAAACAGAATTTAGTGTATGTAGAGTTCGCAGCGTACGTAACGAACGTGATAATTAAAAATGCAGTTGTACTTAGAATGCTTTTGCAATACTAACCAATTAAAACAGTATTAATAAGAAGGGGAAGGGCAAACAACAAGGGTATAAAAATCAATGCACTGTATGTATCGGGGCTTAACTGGTGAGAAGCCAGTTGAGTCCAACTCTGCAGACTTGTAAATAAAGCTTGTCGTGTCATCAGTTTTAAAGAGACTCATGTGTGAGAAGTTTTATTTCTGACAAATGGGGGCTCGTCCGGGATCTACACTTCAGCCGTGAGGGGAGGCGAGAAGAGGGACATCGGAGGTGGTGCACCCCGCTGAGTTCAGCGGCTCCTAGTCCCTTGCTCGTCGCTTCGGGCGGCTTGAGCGAGTGGTATCCGGACAAGGTGACACGACAAGACGGAGAGGAGAAGGGTGACGGTTCAATCCCCGAGAAGTGACGACTTACGATTGTGGTGTGGGGATTGGGTAACAGGTGTAACGGGATACACCTGTTTGGATAAAAAAAACCTAACGTAATAGATCAGGTATAGAGCTTTTGTCGTGGCGTGAGGACCCTGTTGTGGGACTCTAGGATAGACCCCAGGGAAACCTCGGCAGTAACTGAAGGAGGGACAGCACCTCCGACGAAGTGCCGAGAAGAGAGGGGTCGACCCCAGGGAAACCTCAGCGGTAACCGAAGGAGGGACAGTACCTCCGACGAGGCGTCTGAGAAGAAGGGAGTAGGGTCCAGAACGAGAGGGTCCTCAGCAACGGTAAACGGATCTAGGTGGGAAAATGGGAGGATCAAAATCTAAGGGCTCGTCTGAAAATTCAGGACAATTCCTGGGAGTTCCCCTTTACAGCCCTTTGGGGAGAATGTTTGAAAATTGGGATAGTAAAAGATAGAGACAAAAACAAGAAAAAGATGGTTCAATATTGTCTCCTTTGGTCGAAACAACCTATTAAAGGTTCCTCGGTCTGGTGGCCGAAATTTGGATCTGATGAGGATTGGGTTAGACAAGCATTAAACATATATGTAAATTCGAGACCAAAGGTGAATCAAGAAGAGTCAGCATATGATTTTGTTGGGTTCCCTGGCCAGGATCCTTAACAAAATGTTTTAAATTGAGGGTAGCGGGAGAAAAGAAATGGGAACCTCTGGACAACCTTCCCCCTCCTTATATTCCCCCGGTGCCTACTGCGCCCGAGGAAAGCTCATTACCGGAGGGGAAAGGTGATGAATCTGATTGCCCCGAAAGGGGCCGGGAAAAAAAGGATGAATTAAGGGAGTCGGACCCTAAACTTCCACCGGTAAACCGACCCTGGACAAGATCCCAGACTGGTCCAGGACCATCAAAGTTTTCAATAAGCCTAAATCCCCTGAGGGAAGTTCCTATGGGAGGACCGGGAGGGGGAACGGGATATGTGAATGTTCCCCTAACTAGTACAGAGGTGCGGGGATTTAAGAAAGAAATGAAAAAGTTATTGGAAGATCCTATAGGACTGGCCGAACAGCTCGACCAATTCCTGGGACCAAACACATATACGTGGGAAGAGATGCAGGCAATAATGGGAACATTATTCTCACCCCAGGAGAGGCAGATGATTCGACGGGCTGCCCTCCTCATGTGGGAATATGAACTACCTGGGGACCCCAGACCCCATGAACAAAAATATCCCTTAAATGAACCCAGGTGGGACAAACGAACACCCGAGGGATTGGCAAGTATGAGACAATATAGAGAGTGGACAATTAAAGGGATACGGGAGGCTGTGCCAAAGGGTCACAATTTCACCAAGGCATTTGGGAACCACCAGGGGAAAGACGAGTCCCCTACTGATTTCTTGGAGAGGGTGAGAAAGAATGTCCAACAGTATGCGGGCGTGGACCCTAGTACACCAATGGGTGAACAGCTTATTCGAATTGAATTTGTTTCCAAATCATGGCAGGACATTAGAAAGAAACTAGAAAAGGAGGAGGACTGGAGCGAAAAACCCCTAAGCGACCTGTTAAAAAAGGCGCAAAAAGTATATGTGCAGAGAGAAGAAGAAGATCAAAAGAGGGCGACAAAGGTTATGGTACAGACTATCCGACAGATGAATGCCGAATCCAGAGGGGAAAGAAAACAAAACCTTCCTCTAAACAATCCAAGATATCCAAGAGAGGGAAGACCCCGGAGGGTCGTTAAGTGCTATTACTGCAATGAGGAAGGACACTTTAAGAGGGAATTCCCCCGATACAAGAGGGAATTGCGTGCCCTCGAACTTATGGAAGAAGATTAGGGGGGTCAGGGGTTCCAAATGTTGGGGACCAAGTATAAGAGGGAACCCCTGGTAAAACTAAAAATTGGTCCCAAGGGAGAAGAGGTGGTGTTTATGGTGGACACAGGAGCGGAACGAAGTAGTGTAATAACTGTGCCAATCGGGACTGAACCTGTAAAAAGTAATTTGAAAATTTCTGGGATAGAAGGGGCTCCCAGAATGGTATCAATAATTCCCCAAGTAACAGTGAAACTGGAAGAAAGAGAAGGGGTACAAGACCTCTTGTTGTTACCGTCGGCTGGATTTAACCTCCTAGGAAGGGACTTACAGGCTCTCCTAGGTTTGGGTGCTCTCCCTGTGGACGGAGAAGTGCGAGTCCACCTCTGTGCTCTAAAGGAAGAGGATGAACGGCAGATTGACGAGAGAGTCTGGTATAAGGAGGGAAATCGAGGAGGTCTGGACATCCCACCTTTACATGTCACATTAATACCAGGTCATCAGCCGGTAAGGAAACGTCAGTATCCTATTTCTTTGGAAGGGAGAAATGGGCTACAGCCGGTAATTGAGACTCTAATACGAGACGGACTATTAGAAGAATGCATGTCACCTTATAACACCCCTATACTCCCAGTGAAAAAGTCAGATGGATCCTATCGCCTAGTTCAGGATCTAAGAAGTTTGAATGCTATTGTTCAGACCCGCCACCCAGTGGTGCCTAATCCCTATACTATTATGAGTCGGATTCCCCCAGACCATGAGTGGTTTAGTGTTATCGACTTGAAGGATCCCTTCTGGACGTGTCCATTAGAAGAGGAAAGTAGAGATATGTTCGCATTTGAATGGGAAAATCCATGGACAGGTAGACGGAGACAGCTTCGGTGGACTGTATTGCCCCAAGGGTTCACTGAATCTCCGAACCTGTTTGGACAAATACTAGAACAAATCCTGGCGGACTATCCACAATCTGATGATTCCCAACTAATGCAGTATGTGGACGATTTACTATTATCAGGACCCAAGGAACAAGAAATGAGGGGAGATACAATTAGACTCTTGAATTATCTGGGGAAAAAGGGTCTACGGGTGTCCAGGAACAAGTTACAGTTCGTTGAGAGAACTGTGGTATATCTGGGACACCAGATAAGTAAAGGACAGAAACGGATTACCCCTGAACGGATTGCGGGAATCACTAGAATGCCGTTACCCCGTAATAAGAAGGAAATAAGACAATTCCTGGGACTCTTAGGTTACTGTAGGTTATGGATAGAGGACTACTCAGCTTTGGTGAAGTTTATGTATGAAAAACTGACAAATGAAAATGAATATCCATTGAAATGGACCCAGGAGGAGGAGGGATGGTTCGAGGACTTGAAGCATCGCCTGACACGAGCCCCAGTACTCACTCTGCCCTCTTTAAAACAGCCCTTCCAGCTATTTGTCACTCATAACCAAGGAACAGCTGTGGGAGTTTTAACACAGGAAAAAGGCGGTCAGCGACACCCAGTGGCTTTCCTTTCCAAAATGATGGACCCAGTGTCTCGCGGATGGCCGACGTGTATCCAGGGAGTAGCGGCTGCTGCTCTGTTGGTAGAGGAAGCACGTAAACTTACTTTTGGAGGAAAGATGACTATGTACACCTCCCATTCTGTGAGTGTTTTATTAACACAAACTGCCCATCGATGGCTGACTGATTCTCGCATATTAAAATATGAAACCATTTTAATGGTCGGAGAAGATCTACAGTTTGCAAAGATTAATAGCTGCAACCCAGCTCAGTTTTTATACGGCAGTGAAACAGAGAGAGAGGTGGAGCACGACTATGTCGAGTTGACGGATCTTCAGACCAAGACCCGAGAAGACCTTTGCGATACTCCTCTGGGAGAAGGATATGAATTCTACATTGACGGCTCCGCCAGATGTGTTGACGGAATGAGAAGAAGTGGGTATGCTATAATAGAAGGAAATACTTGGAAAGTAGTAGAATCCACGAGACTACCCGGAAGCTGGTCAGCACAGTCCTGTGAACTATATGCCTTGCAGAGAGCCCTCAGAATACTGGCAGAGAAAACTGGAACGATTTACACTGATTCCAAATACGCATACGGGGTAGTGCATACCTTTGGTAAGATCTGGAAGGAGCGTGGTCTAATTACATCAAGAGGAAAGGAATTGGCACACGAACAGATGATTACTCTGACTTTAGAAGCCTTGACATTACCCCAGGAAATAGCAGTGGTCTACATACCAGGCCATCAGAGGGGAGATACCCCGACAGCAATTGGAAACAGACTGGCTGATGAAGAAGCTAAAAGGGCAGCCATGCAACAAGAAGTCCGTTTGCTGACCTTAATCCCAATAAGACAAGGCATAAAGAAGGCTCCCATTTTCACTGCTAAGGAAGAAAAGGACATGGCTCAGCTGGGCGCAAGCCAGCTGCCTGATGGAACATGGAAGACACCAGATGGAAGAATGGTTCTAAATAAAGAAATAACTCGCAATATTTTAAAACACCTGCATCATCAGAGCCACTGGGGCACCCAAGCCTTATGTGACACAGTGCTTCGAGAATATGTGTGTAAGGGAATCTACACCTTGGCCCAACAGGAGGTGCAGAACTGTCACCTATGCACAAAAATTAATAAGAAGGTAATGAGGACAGGGACCATGGGAGGTCAACCATTAGCCATACGCCCTTTTCAACGTATCCAGATCGACTTCACAGAATTACCTCAAGTCCAAAGATGGAAGTATCTGTTGGTGGTAATAGATCACTTTACCCGATGGGTGGAAGCCTTCCCAACAGTAAATGCTACAGCCTCTACAGTAGCTCGCCTCCTCCTAGAGCAGATAATCCCCAGATATGGTATAATGGATTCTTTTGACTCAGACAGGGGTCCACATTTTTGTTCAAAAATCCAGCAATTGATTTGTAATGCATTACAGGTCTCTTGGAAATTGCATACCCCTTGGCATCCACAAAGCTCAGGGAGGGTTGAACGTATGAATGGAACCCTAAAAATGCAATTGACAAAATTAATGGTGGAAACTAAAATGCCTTGGATAAAGTGTCTGCCCCTGGCTTTATTGAGAATTCGTACTGCCCCACGAAAAGATGTAGGGTTGTCCCCTTATGAAATTATGTTTGGGCTTCCCTTCTGGAGTACAGTTGAGGGGTGTCCCACCTTGGGGGAAGGGGATATATTTGTTAGGAACTATTTACAGGCACTGTCACGCTCTCTTACAGATTTACGAAAGAGAGGACTATTGGCACAAACACCGCCTCTAGACTTTTCTTTACACAAAGTGGAACCAGGAGACTGGATTCTCATCAAGACCTGGAAAACTGAAAAACTCCAGCCCCTGTGGGAAGGTCCATACCAAGTTCTCTTAACTACAGAGGCTGCAGCACGAACAAGAGAGAAGGGGTGGACGCACGCATCCAGATTTAAGGGACCTGTAGAGGCGCCTCAGGACCCTGATACGAACTCAGATTGGACTTGTGTTCCTGGAGAAAAACCTCTTACCTTGCGATTTCGCAGAAAGACTTGATTCACAATGTTATTGTTATGTTCTTTGATTTTTCTTAGTTTGCCTATGTCTTTATCAGGTGTGAAATGTAAGAAATGCAGAGACACATTGGTCCTGTTTCAGGACCGCTCTTGGGGAAGAAAGGAGGGTAATTTTATTTCCCATACCTCAGTTCCTGAGAAATGCTGGGCAGAAAATACCACCCAACATCCATATACCCCTTGTGTGGAAAAAGAAGGAAATAATATGGGTCATTATATACAGATTCCTAATACCACTCCTTTCCCTCTTAACGGTTGGAAGGGTGACTCAGGCCCACCATGCCCTGATGGACTCTGGTTTTGCATACACCAGCGTACTGTTCCAATAAGAAATTCCACTCCACACTTGGAGAATTTTTCCTCCTACCCCACGATCACGGTCATAAATTAGGAGTGAAGATTTTTGATACATTACACCGTCAGCCCCGCTTTAGCACGGTACATTTGGGACAATGGGGAGATGATTGGCCTCCAGAACGCATAATTCAATATTATGGTCCCGCTACATGGGCTCAAGATGGATCCTGGGGTTATCGTACTCCTATTTATATGTTAAATCGCATTATTCGCTTGCAAGCAGTCCTTGAAATTGTTACAAATCAAACAGCTCTAGCCCTGCAATTACTTGCATCCCAGCAAGGTCAAATGCGCTCTGCTATATATCAGAACCGTCTGGCCCTAGACTATCTCCTAGCCACAGAAGGAGGTGTATGTGGAAAGCTTAATTTGACTAACTGCTGCTTACAGATTGATGATAATGGCCAAGCCATTCGAAAAATCGCTGATAATATTCGTACTTTGTCCCATGTACCGGTTCAAACCTGGCATCCTTTTGCAAAATTAAATTGGATGGACAAATGGTTTGGAGGAACCTGATGGCGTACCTTATTGTGGGTCATCGGAGGTATTTTATTCCTCCTACTTGTTTTGCCCTGTATTATTCCCTGTCTATGCAGCCTGGTGATTTCCATGGTCCAACAGGCTATGCAACCAGGGGAACTGGGAGACCCCGTTAGAATTTTACTTCAGCACGAAATTAATTTATCATGAGACGTTTCTCTTCCCCGAGTTAAAATCCCCATTCATATATATATATAATACACACATTTTAAAGAGAGAAAGGGGTGGATTGTTATAGATAGAGAACTTAGGTTAAAATGGCTTAAGTTAAAATGTGATGATTAATCATAAAAAGGGAAGCCAGAACGGACAGGGAGCTTACTAGCAGCCAAGGACAAAAAGTTCAGCTGGATATGTTTTTTTAAACATATCTTTTCATGGTCATAGTGAGAGACATGCAGGAGACAAAAGATTGATAAGAAGGGTGAGAAACAGAATTTAGTGTATGTAGAGTTCGCAGCGTACGTAACGAACGTGATAATTAAAAATGCAGTTGTACTTAGAATGCTTTTGCAATACTAACCAATTAAAACAGTATTAATAAGAAGGGGAAGGGCAAACAACAAGGGTATAAAAATCAATGCACTGTATGTATTGGGGCTTAACTGGTGAGAAGCCAGTTGAGTCCAACTCTGCAGACTTGTAAATAAAGCTTGTCGTGTCATCAGTTTTAAAGAGACTCATGTGTGAGAAGTTTTATTTGTGACACCTAACATTCTGCCTCCTGGATTGGTTTAGCATTAGGTAATTCTGACTTATCAGTTTATGTGCCTTCCTGCAAACTTGTTAGCCAGGAAATATCATGTCTTTGTTCTTTACTCATTAATCAATCCCCAAGACTTGCTAAAGCTATTTACTTGCTATCCTGTTTTGAAGATCCTTATTTTATTATACTTTTATAACCCTTCCTCCCATTCCAGCATCCCTTCACCCTGATTTAACCCATAATACTTCATTTCTAATGAGCACTTGCTTGACTCCTCACATTCCAGTATCCCTTACAATGGCATCCAGAGATGTTTCTAAGGTAGAATTGTGCTTCCGCCTGCCCAAACCATGTCCACGGGCGATGGGTCCAGAAGGGGGGCAGCTTGACTGCCTCGGTGTTAACCTCAGCCAAATCCAAACTTTTGAGTCCAGAAAGGCATCTGGGCTCGTCGGGATCACCACTGTGGTGCTCTATACAGTTGAAGAAAGCACAGCCACCACGATGAGGTCATTAACGACTGTTTATTTTGAATTTAGCGCGCGCCCCTTTAAGGGCAGCGTGGGCTCAGTCAACACGTGTGTGGTGACATCATAATCACTGCCCAAGGCGCGCACTGAGAGGGAGGTTTGAGTCAGGAAGAACCTCTGAAGGTGCCATCTTCCCATGGCTGCCCCGCCACGTGGTTACACGCGGGGCCGGTTCGCCATGAGAGAGTGCGCCGCCACCACACAATACAAAAAAGTGTATCGCCAGAAGGAAAGGGGCAACCAGCGTTTCAGGCCTGAGCCCCTGGTCCAAGTATGAACGTTGCATACTTTTCTGTTCCACTCCCACATCGCCGTTCTCGGAAATTATCTCCCTCCCTGCATCATAAATGGGCAGCAGGTTTTACAGGCAAGAAGGTGCAGTCACCAACCGCACTGATTTTCTTACCGCGGGGGGGGTTTGCTGCACTGTCGCCGAATGCCAGGAAATCATCACTTCGGCCCTTCTCCCCTGTACACGCTGCACGCGCCTCCTCTGGCGAAGCGCCTGACCAGCGAGCGCGCGAGGCCGGTCCGGGCAGCGCGTGAAGTCGGCTGGAGGCGCCGGCGGCCGGACGTCGAGCGGAGGCGCGTCCCGGGCGACCTTCCCTCAGGCGGCGGTGGGTACGTTTCCTAGGCGCGGCCCTTGGCCTTCGGTCCCGGGTTCGGTTCAGGTGGTCCCGCGGGGGCTTCAGAAGCACTGGCTTGGGGCCAGCTGTTTACCCGAGGCCCACATGTGGATGGTTCACTTCAATCTGCCTTCTCCCGCCCCGTCCCCACCTCCTTCGATTCCGGTCCCCCTCCCCCCCCTTTCCCCCTCCCCCCCCCTTTCCCCCTCCCCCCCCCTTTCCCCCTCCCCCCCCCTTTCCCCCTCCCCCTCCCCCCCCCTTTCCCCCTCCCCCCCCCTTTCCCCCTCCCCCTCCCCCCCCCTTTCCCCCTCCCCCCCCCTTTCCCCCTCCCCCCCCCTTTCCCCCTCCCCCCCCCTTTCCCCCTCCCCCCCCCTTTCCCCCTCCCCCCCCCTTTCCCCCTCCCCCCCCTTTCCCCCTCCCCCCCCCTTTCCCCCTCCCCCCCTTTCCCCCTCCCCCCCCCTTTCCCCCTCCCCCCCCCTTTCCCCCTCCCCCCCCCTTTCCCCCTCCCCCCCCCTTTCCCCCTCCCCCCCCCTTTCCCCCTCCCCCCCCCTTTCCCCCTCCCCCCCCCTTTCCCCCTCCCCCCCCCTTTCCCCCTCCCCCCTTTCCCCCTCCCCCCCCCTTTCCCCCTCCCCCCCCCTTTCCCCCTCCCCCCCCCTTTCCCCCTCCCCCCCCCTTTCCCCCTCCCTCCCCCTTTCCCCCTCCCTCCCCTTCGGCCCCAGTTCCTCTCCCTCCCTCCCACCCACCCCTTGATGAAGGCTCCTGACCTTAAGTATTGATTGACCATTTCTACCCAGGGTGCTGTCTGAGTTCCTCCAGCAGTTTTTTTGTTGGCTCGAAATCAAAGCCAATAATTGTTCCATAAAGACCTAGCAAAATTTGTAGATTGATACTTGTGTTTGGCGGCATCCTTAAAGTTCAGTGAAATTTATTGTCAGAGTTCAGGTCCAGTACTCCTTAACCGAAAAGATCCAAAATCCGAAACTTTTTGAGCGCTGACAAGACATTACAAGTGGGAAAAAATTCCACACCTGACCGCACTTGCCCATGTAGGGCTCTGTTAATGAGGCAGATGACTCTGGGGGGAACATTTGAAAAACCCATCTGTTTTGTTGAGAAAGTTTCAGCTTCAGTGAGTTCAAAGAGATGAATCTGGACACAAGGCTTTGCAATCAAACATAACTTTAGTAACTCAACAATAAAAGAGCATATTTTATAAGTGAGTGTGGGAAAAATTGTAACAGGAATAAAACACTAGCACAATTAATAAAGAACCTGGGAAACTTTGTGCCAGAAAACAAATGGGAGAGTGTTAAACTGTACACAATTATTAATTCATACAGGCAATGCAGACATTCGCACATTATTAGCAGGGGTTATACACACCCTCCCAGACTCATAATGAGAGGAGCTGGTTTGGTACCACTGTACCCGCAGGGATTTACGCACGTTCTCAGACCCCTGATCAATTGAAAGCTCCAGCTCAACTGTCAGTATTGATTTATAGCAATTTGAACTACCACAGCTCAGCTTCAGTGCAGTGCGCACCTTACCCGTGATCTTTCCAAGCGACATCTGCAGTAGCGACCTGGCATGGAATGGTGTCCAGGGCTAAGACTACAAGGCAGAAAGAACCCGTGTCTTCTGTGCTGGTGCTAAATACAGGACTCTAGCTAATAAGGATGCTAGGTGATATGAAACAGAAAATACACCATGTACTGACAAGTGATGTGACTTCCAAATAACTTTCAGGCAGGGAGGCCACGTTACCACCAGCATTAGGAAGGGAGGCCACGCCTCCTCCACCCACAGCACCATCCAGGAGGATTTCTAATATTTGATGCTGCATTCATCTTCTTTTGTAAGCAGAGATCAAATCTATTTTGATAAGTACAAACATTATTTTCATGCGAATTTTCCACTTGTGGTGTCATGTCGGCACTCAAAATGTATGCCGATGTTTAACAGCTGATGCAAGTATTATTCTGATGCTACTGTGCTGTTTTGTACACATTGTTCCAAAATCTAAAAAAATCCAAAATTTTAGATAAAGGGTACTCGACCTGTACATGCATGGCTTCACATACAACCCTGGGATTATTTTTCCTGCAGGCTAGGCAGAATTTCTACTTATCAGTAACTATGAAGTGTACTGAAGAAAAAGGTAAGTATACAAGAAAAATATAAATAAAGAAAGAAATGTAAACAAACTGTGCAATGCTTGATGATGCCAAAATTGGTAGTGGGGTTGATAATGCATCATAAAAGTGCTGGGCTACAGGAAGATATCAGTGGAATGGTTAAATGGCATAATTGATTTTTAATTCATGGCAATGGAGGAGGGAAGGCAGTCAAAATGAGGAAAACATGAACCAAGTCTGGGAAGAGCAGATAAGGTGGAGAAGACATTCTTGCCTTTATTGATGAATATAAAAACAATGAAATAATTATAGATTGATTTAAAACTTTAGTTTGGCCAAAGTAAAAATATAATTTTGATCACCATTCCAATAGGACTAGAGAGTTGCAGAGGAGATTGATGGGAACGTTGCCAGGCTAGATAACACTGGATTTTTTCAAAATGTATTCTTCCTGAAAAAAGTGGGAATTATGATAGACAACTTCAAAGTGTATTTGCTGGATCACATAGGAAGTTGGAGAAAAATTAAATTAACTTTTGCTGAATTTAATTGCATAATAATGGTGACACTTTGCATTAGTTCAACTGACCCAAGAAGTGTTGCCACTGATTTTCCTTTGTACTCAGCATCTGATGCCTCTCATGCCAGTGTACAACAATAGCCAGCATTGATGGATTCCAGTTGCCCTGATACCACTTTTGCATGGTCACAATGTCTTGATGAAACCTTTCACCATGTTCATCACTGACTACACCAAGATCAGCAGGGAAGAAATCCAAGTGTGAATCCAGAAAAGAATTTTCAATGACACATTGGAGTTCATGGTTTTGTATGCTTGAAGCATGTTGTCAATCAGCTGGATGTAGTTTGGTGCTCTGTAGTTGCCAAGAAAATCTCACTATCTTGAAATGCTGCATGTCTCGGAACTCACAAACTGTCATCATGTGGCACTGGCCTCGTGGCTGAATGCAAATTGGGGTATTCAATAGATTTCTTATTTTCAACAGAGAGGACAATTACATTGGTCAGACAGAAGTAACAGTTCATCACATGGTCCTTCTGTTCTCGCCATATCATTGGGACTGCCAAAATGGCATTGACTTCTGAGCCAAGCTCTCAGGTTGACTGCACATGTTGCACAACAAATATGAAGAGCCTAGGCTTTGTTTTGGTCACCAATTTTACAACCAAAGTAGAGCTCATATTAAGTGCAGTCATGTTGCGTCTTTGAGTTTTAGATGTATACTTGCCACAAATGAAACAGAATATAATGCAGCTGTTAAAGCATTGATGAGACATTTCTGCTGTATTGAATTATCATGAAGATAATAAAAGTACACTCACTATGCTATTGCCAGAAGAACGTGCATCAACATGCATTCAATCTCTAATAATGTAATGTACAGCAAATGTATATGTGAGCTGCTGTTATAATCTATCCTGACTAAGCATGCCCAGGCCTAAGACAACATTTGTACAGCATCTGCACTGAGTGCATGCCCAGACATGCTTGGACTGACCAAAAGAGCTGGTTTTGTGGGCAATATACTAGTAGACATAAAATATGACAGGAAATCACAAAAATAGGTTACATCATATCCATCTCGGCCCCTCTAGTCCATACTGATTTAAGTGATCTCCTCGAGTCCCACTTACCTGCACCCTCCCCATAACCCTCCAATCCCCTCACATCCATGCACCTATCCAACTTTTTCTTAAATGACAAAATTGACCCTGCTGCAACCACCTTATCTGGAAGGTCGTTCCACTCAGCCACCACTCTCTGTGTGAAGAAGCTCGCTCTCATGTTACTTCCAAACTTGTGCCCGCAACCCTTAACTTATGACCCCTTGTTCCAGTCTCACCTACCCTCAAGGGGAAGAGCCTATTCACATTTACTCTATCTATCCCCCTCATAATTTTAAAACCTATTAAATCCCCCTTCAACATTCTATGCTCCAAGACCCAGTCTCATCAATCTTTCTTTGTATTCTAGATACTGCAATCCAGGCAACATTTTAGTTAATCTTCTCTGCACCCTCTCTTCCTTATTGATATCCTTCCTATAATTTGGGGACCACAACTGCACACAGTATTCCAACTTTGGCCTCACCAATGCCTTGAATACTCAACAGCACTTCCCAACTCCTATATTCTATGCTTTGATTTATAAAGGCCAGCATACCAAAAGCCACTTTATCCATGAGTTTCCACTTTCAAAGAACGATGAACTGTTATTCCAAGATCTCTCTGATCCTCTGCATTCTTAAATGACATCCCCTTCTCTGCATACGTCCTGTTTTGATTATTCTTCCCAAAATGAAGCAGTTCACACTTATCTGTATTAAACTCCATCTGCCATCTTTCAGCCCACTCTTCTAAACAGTCCAAATCCTTCTGCAGTCTCTGAAAACCATATTCATTATCCACAACTCCCCCTATTTTTGTATCATCTGCATATTTACTAACCCAATTTACCACTCCATCATCAAAATCATTAATGTAAATGACAAACAACAAGGGACCCAACACCGATCCCTGAGGCACACTGCTCGACATGGCTTCCATCCTGACAGGCAGTTATCCACCATGACTCTCTGGCATCTACCTTCTAGCCACCGTTGAACCCATCTGACTATCTCAACTTTAATACCTGGTGCCTGAACCTTCCTTACCAACCTTCCATGTGGAACCTTATCGAAGGCCTTATTGAAATCCATATAGACTACATCTACTGCTCTGCCCTCATCAACCTTCCTAGTCACCTCCTCCAAAAATTCAGCAAGATTTGTCAAACATGACCTTCCCCACACAAACTCATGTTGGGTGTCCCTGATCAGTCCCTGTCTCTCTAAATATTTATACATATTATCTCTAAGAATACATTCCATTAGTTTACCGACTACCAACGTCAAACTTACTGGCCTATAATTGCTGGGCCTACACCTGGAGACACCTTTGCAATATGCCAATCCTGCAGCACCATGCTCCCCTCTAGTGACTTTTAAAAAATCATAGTCATAGCCTCCATTATTTCCTCCCTGACTTCCCTCAAGGTCCTGGGAAAATTCCCATCGGGACCCAGAGACTTATCCACCTTTATGTGCCTCAAAAATCCAACAACCTAATCCCTACATTTTCTATAATCACCTCTTTTGCTTCTCTTATTTTACCTAGTAAAATAAGGAAAATCCTTTTCCCTAGTAAATACCGAGGAGAAGAACTCATTCAATATCTCCCTCATCTCATTCTGCTTTGCGCACAGTTGTCTGCTCTAATTCTCTAAGGGATTCTCTAATTTTATCCTTCACTCTCCTTTTGCTATTTAAATATTTGTAAAAACTCCTTTGGATTTACTTTCACCCTGTTCGCTTTCCTAATTTCTTTCTTAAGCTTCTTTTTACAATCTATGTATTTTCCAAGCATCTCGTCTATACCTTGTTTCTTTTATTTGATGTAGGCCTCCCTTTTATTTTGAACTAACTTTCTAATCTCCCTTGAAAACCATGGCTCTCTCGAACTTTTGGCTCTGCCTTTTATCCAAACAGGAACATAAACATCCTGCACCCTCAAAATCTCACCTCTAAAAGACCTCCAATTCTCCTCTACCTCCTTCCCATAAAACAAATCAGCCCAAATCACTTCTTGCAAAACCCTTCTCATTTCTTCAAATCTGGCTTTCCCCCACTCAAAAAAAAAATCTTTGGACCAGACTTATCCTTTTCCATAATGATATTGAAAATAATGGTACCATGATCACTGGATCCGAAGTGCTCCCCAACACACACCTCAGTCACCTGCCTATCTCCTTCCCCAACAGTAGATCCAACACTGCCCCTTCCTGCACACATTTTACAAATTCTGATCCATCCAGCCCCCTTCACAGAATGTGTTTCCCAATTTATATTAAAATCCTCCACTAATACAACCCTGTGCTTAATACAAATCTCTTCTATTTCCTTACACATTTGCTCCTCTATTTCTCACTCCCCACTAGGTGGTCTTTAATGCATCCCTATAATTGTAACTTCTTTTCCAATTTTTAATTCCACCCATACCGCCTCCCTTGACAAGCCCTCCAATCTATCTTGCATTAGAACTGGTGCCATATTTTCCCTGACAAGCAATGCCACACCACCTCCCTGTTACCCCACCAAATCTATCATACCTGAAGCAGCAAAATCCCAGAATATTTAGCTGCCAGTCACAACCCTCCTGCAACCACGTCTCACTAATCACCACCACGTCATATTGCGGTGTCTATCCACACCTTCAGCTTGTCCACCTTACAATATTCCTAGCATTATAGTAAATGCATTTCAGAGATTTCCTACATCTTACCTTCTGTTTCTCCCCATCTTTACAGACAACTCTATTATTTATTACCATCATTCCCCCCTCCATCATAGCACTGATCATTTTCCTTCTCGATCACCTGTCTTTCCACCCCCAAACTTTGTCTACAAACCTTATCTATTTGTGGACAAACCTTCTCTTTGCTGTTCTCCTTTATATGGACCCTTTCCCCCAACCTCACTAGTTTAAAGCCTCCTTAGTAGCCCTAGCAAATGCCCCCATCAGGATCCTGGTCCCTCTGGGATTCAGATGCAACCCATCCGTTTGGTACAGGTCCCACCTCCCCCAAAAAAGGTCTCAGTGATCCAAGAACTTGAATCCCTGCCCATTACTTCACCCCTTTAGCCACATATTCATCCTCCACCTGATACTATTCTTGTTCTCACTATTGCGTGGCACAGAACGTAATCCAGAGATTACCCCCTTTGGGTCCTTTTTAGCTCCCTACCTAACTCCCTATATTCATTTCTTAGCTCCTTATTTCATTGGTACCTACATGTACCATGACCTCTGGCTCATTACCTCCCCCACCTTAGGATTTCTTAGACATGAGAAGTTGCATCCCAGAGGCAAACCATCCGGTTTTCTTTTTTGTATCCTCAGAATCCCCAATCTGTCTTCCTGACCATTTGAATCTCCTAAAACTATTGCCCTCCTCTTCCTTTCCCTATCCTTCTGGGCTACAGAGGCTGACCTTGTGCCAGAGGTACAGCCATGGATGCTTTCCCCAGCCTGACTGCCACAGGAGCCCTCTCTTGTACCAGTGTGGGATAGGAAAGTTTTAAGGTAATTTTCGTGAATAGCAACCCAAAATCCATAAAATATCACCCAAAGGTAGCAAAAATTTGTTGTCCAGTGTAATTTTAGTTGTGGATATCAAACTGTATGCTGACTTGCTTTCTTTGGAACATGGGAGGCTGAAGAGAATTGACTGATATGTACACCAGTACAATATAATAGAAAGCATATTTCCTATGTCAGAGATTTTAATAACAAAGAGTGATGGTAGTAATTTAAGCGATAGGGGATTGTGCTTGGTGTTGTTCTTGGTCAGAAATCGAGATAACTAGACATAAATACCATGGCAGATCAGAAACTGTATATCTGAGTGACTCACCTTCTGGCACCGTCTGCAAAGCACAAGCCAGCTATGCGATGAAAAATGTTTGTTATGATGAGTGGCCATCCCAACATCACTCAAAGAAGCTCATCACCATCGAGGAAAGAGCATTCCATGATATTTGTACATTCACCACGGGAGACATTTCTACGACCACTGGAATACACAGCTGCATTGTGTACAAACTGTAAAATGCATAAGATTATTTGCCTAGGCTATTCCCAGATCATTTTACATGAGGAAAGAATGGTTTCAGGCACTTGGAAACTCCATCACATTCATGTTCAAATCTTTGGCATCATATACCTTTCTAAGTTGGAATCGGGTCACTTTTCCTTTATTGTTGAATAAAGGCCCAGATCCTGAATAAAACTGTCAAAAGGCAGCAAGTTGTGTGTTGAAAATTAGGATATTGTGAATATCCCTTTTGTTTGACAGAGAGTCATGATAGTCCAAATAGACTTTTTTGCAATGATTCTCTGATTTTGTAATTCTTGAACTGTTGTGTGAGCAGTGAAGTTAGATATGAATCAATGTGTACAAAGCATAATGAATAATACAGAGCAGAATATCTGAGGTTTTGCAAGGAGGTTGGTATGTTTTTTTTACCATATACAGGAGAAGAGGTTAGAGCAGTGGTTCTCAATCTTTTTCTTTCCTCTCACTTTAAGTAATCCCTATGCCATCGGTGCTCTGTGATTAGTAAGGGATTGCTTAAGGTGGGATATGAATGGGAAGGGAAGGTTGAGAACCACTGCTCTAGACCCAATTGTTACTGAAATATTCTGCTTGAGAAAAATTGTCATTGGTCAATTTCCTTTGGAGTTATGAAACCGTGCACATTACAAGTCAATTAAAACAGTGGTTTTCAAACTTTTTCTTCCAACCCACATGTCACTTTATGTAATCCCTTACTAATCACAGAGCACCTATGGCATAGGAAATACTTAAAGTGGTATGTGAGTGGAAAAAAAAAGGTTGAGAACCACTGGGTTAGAGGTACACTTAATTAGAGAGCCTTTTAACAGAATATGTCTGAAAGCTATTCTCCTTGGAGGGAAACACTGTGGGTTTGAGAGATACTGCTGAAGTTGCCTAAATATATAATCTTAGTGAATTGTACAGATGGAACATGCAGTTACTATACCCTAGTATAGATAAAATTGAACGTCTATGGAGGTAGATGTATGAATTAATCAACCATACTCCACGTATTTAGGATGTAGGAAGAAACAGGAGCACTTGGGGAGAAACCCACAGAATCAAAGGGAGAATATGTAAATTCCACAAAGACGGTACCCAAGCTCAGCAGTGAACCTTAGAATCACTGGAGTTGCAAAGCAGCATTTTTGCCGGTGTGCCACTGTGCTGTCCATTATTTGCCACTTTACAGGCTTTGCTATGTATTATATTCTCCTCACTGTTTATCACACACTTAAATTTTGTGTCATTTGAAAATTTTGAAATTTCACCTTGCAGGCCCATGTTCAAGTCATTAATATATTGGGAAAAAGCTCTGACTCTGGGGAATACCTGCATGCCTACCTATTCCCCAATTTGTAAACACCTTTTAACGTGATTATCTGCTTTCAATATCTAAAAACATTTTTTTTAATCAATACTTTTGTTCATGATTTAATCCCTTGAGGTTTCTAAGACTTGCCAAACACTATGCCAGCTCTCCTTTAACATTCAGTTCTTCAGATGCTTATTAATTTTGCTCTGATTACTGTTTTAGCTATCTCTCTATCCCTATTTTACTTGAATATTTATCCTTTTATTTATTTTCTGTCTTGGCATATTGTAGTATTTCAATTTATATTACAGTATAATTCCGATTATCCAAATTGGTCGGGATCTGGCTCATTTTGGATAAATGTTTTTTTTGGAGAACTGGTCATTTTAAAAAAAAAACAGCCCAGAAGCAACTTGCAACAGTGCTTATACAACAACAAACAAGGTAAACGTTTTTAAGCATTAAAATAATGTTCAATTCTCACCAAAAAAATTCTGGCCATCGCCAATCACTGGCACCTCCCCACCGAGGCCCCACTCCTGCCTGGGAGCTTGAGGTCCCCGCTGCTGCCGGGTGCCCGAGGTCCTCAGTCAGTTTGGCTCTGAACAGTTTTCAGATAAATGAGGATTTTATATATTCTCGTTTATCCAAAATTTGGATAACAGGATTTTGGAGAATCTGATTTTGGATAATTGGAGTTGTACTGTATTGTAGTTAGTGTACTTTTTGTGTTGCAGCAGCAAGTACTTGTGAAAATGACTATAAACTCTAATCCTATCTTCCCAGAGTTGAACTGATAGGTCAGTATTTGCTTGGCTATGGCCTTGCATTGGTGTTTGAAAACAGTTGTCATCCTTGATATTATCCAGTCCTCTGGAACCTCTCATTTCTCGAATGAGGACTTGAAGGTTATGGCAAGCCTTTATGCAATCTATATCACTTCCTTATCAAATTACATCCTGTTCTTCGATAGTTCTGAGAAGTGTTAAATACAGTTACAAGGTATTTCTAAATACTCCAGTTTTGCCCCATATCTTTGTCATTACATCACCTTCATGGTCCTTCACACCTTCACGCCCCCTCTTCTTGCCTCTCAGTATCTGCACAATCTTTAGGTCACAAAAAGCTGAAAATCTGGAAAAATAAAAGAAGACATTGGGGGATACAGGAGGCGAGGTAGCATCTGTAGAGAGAGTAACAAAATGTTCTCAGAATTGTAAAAAGGAAAAAATAGTGAGATTGGCACCATTTAACATTTCTCTTTTTAATTACATTCTCCATCTCCAATGCTGTGGCATTAGTTTCCCTGTGATAATGTATCTAGCGTTTTCTGATGCCACCCATTTTTCCAATACAATTACCTGCTAATCTTTGCTTCTACGTTACTCTCTCAATCCATTGAAATGAACCCCTTTCCCATTCATTGTTGTTTCTTATCATTCTCGAATGCTAATCAAACATTATGATACAATGGTCATTGCTAAGTATTGTCTCATTGACTTTACGTGACAAATTTCCACTTCAGAGTCAACAATGCTTCCTTCCTTAAGCAAACAGCATACTGATCCATAATATAAAAAATATTTCAGAAATTCGATTTAGATTTCATCAGATAACAATAGTCTTCTGTTTAGAATATCAGGGGCATGGGGATTGAGGTGCTGCCAGTTGCCTTTGTGATCTAAGATTGGAAAGGCTCGGGTCTAACTTTTATTAAACTTGTTGTAGACACCGAGTCCTTGGTAAAGTAAACTAATATACACAACAGCACTGGTCATATCTAAGCCAATGTAAACTAACTGAAGCCATGTGTACATTGTCCCCGTGTACATGGTGAGGAGAGGAGGGAGGAAGGGAGAGGATCACAGGTAAGGGGGTAATAGGTGGAAGAGAAAAAAACTGAGGTGATGGGGAGAAGGCTAAAAATGGTGTAGCTCTCTGAAAGGAGAAGGAAGGGGTGGGGAGCTGGAGGAATAAGGAAAGAGAAAGACCAGAGGGGGCAGTGTTAACAGAAATTGGAGGATGAAGTTAATGCTGTCGAGTTGGAGACTGCTGAGATGGAATATAAGTTGATAATGCTCTTGTTGATCCTATAAGCTATGGGAACTAATTCAATAATGATTCTATGACAACCTTATACAGTTGCAACATTACCTCCCTACTCCTGAATTCCTATGACAGTTCTGTGTCACTCTGTTACCCTTTGGGGTGGAAGTACAGTATTTTGGAATGTGGATTTCAGCCAGGAAATTGCTTTTCAATTGTAACTCATCCACTTTGTTGTGATATATTTCAAGATAAAATTACAATGACTTTTTTTTCCCTACTATGATCAGGTGCAGCTTTATCTAAGCAATGAGGGGAGAAGATGGACTTCAATAATGTAGTGCTATTGGCTTTATTCCTTTGGTGCAGTCATTCAACATTGGTAAGAGAAGAATGAGATCAAATATAGTTTTTTAATACCTAAATTAGTTTCTTTTCATGTAACACTACTTTCTTTTTGTGCAGGTGGATAATGTGAATACAACAATTGAAGGTTTGTGTTTTCTGCAAAGTATCACATCTGTATTTTCAAATTTTAAAGCAAACTCAATAATATACAGTACTTGCACAATTTAAAAATGAAAGTAATAGGTGACTGGTACAATTAATTAGCTAATGGTCTTTGACTTCTCATACTTAATCTAAACAGCTGATGCTGTACTACAGGAAGGGAAATTGGTCATCGTGAACAGGCATGAAAATAAACCAGAGGATCTGAGCCCAAGATCATGAAAAGGCCACAAAAGAGGAATGGAAAACCAGACAAAAGCAGCAATGTTCTGGATATGTTATGAATACAATTTTGCAGGGAAATTGCAACACTTTGTGTGATCCAAATAGAGGGCAAAATTTATTGATAGTTGTTTGTGTGCATTTATTTTAGGTTTCTGCTGCAATATTAATATTTCATACTTCAGAAATTATCTCCCTGCAAGAGAAAGTTCATTGCTGGTATCTGGGTGAAATTAGCAAATACTGCCTCTGCATCATGTGCAGGTCAGAACTGAATTAAAATGTACTAATACTGAAAAGAAATGGCAGAGCTGATGAACAGCAGCACTGCCACTGGTGTGGACCTGGGGAGAGCGAGGAACAGAGACACAGCACTCCCCCATGGGTTGCCACTGCCCAGTCCTATGGCTGATGGCTCTTTGCAGGTTTTAAATGGCTTATCAAAGGAAGCAAAAGTGTTTTCTTTATAATCCTGTGACCGCGAGGTCTGGGGGTCCAAGATAGTGGCAGCCTTGAGGGGTTGCAGACTCCAGGGGAACAGTGGACTAGCTTAGGGCATCAGTAAAGGGGAGAACATTACCCCCCCCCCCCCCCACCCATTGAGAAGGAGAAGCAGAGGAGATGACGCTAAGGATGGTTATCATGGTGGCAGGTGAGCAAGGGGCTCTTCAGATGAAGGACACACACAGGTGGTGAGCTGATGGTGACGTGTGGAACCTATATAGGCAGCAGGATGCTGGCAACAAGGTCAAAGGATGCTCACCATGCTGCAGGATGCTAGAGACTGGCTAATGAGAACCAGGTATAAGACCTGGGATTTGAGAGGAGCAAGGAGGGCTCCTGAAGGGTCCTGGGAGTTGAAGTCTTCTTCATTATTTGGATCTGGGCTTAAGTTGCCAGTGGTTTAAACTGAACTGGAGTTTTGTGTGGCTCCAGAGGCTGCGTGAGCGATAGAGGTGAATCCATGGACACTCAGTGACTGATGGGACTCTCTTTTACTTCTCTTTCTCTGACTGTAAGGAGCACTGGGCAATGCTAATGCTAATAGTGAATCTTGATACCCATGCCTGGACCATGGTGGTAATAAAGAGGTATGGGTGCTTAGATGCTCGGGTGCAAGACTTGTGTACATCCTGGATGGGAGGTTAAAATATTGTCACAAGATGCTAGAATCTGAAGCAAGGAAAAAAAATTGCTGGAGGAATTTATTGAGTCAAGCAGCATTGGGTGAGGTTGGGGGAGAAGAATTGTTGATGGTTTGGTTTGAGACCCTGAATCAAGACTAAATATGGAGAGGAAAGATATCCAATATAAAGATGAGAGACGGTGATAGGGGCCAGTAGAAGATAAATGGGGCAAGGAGAGCTGAGGGTAAATGGGGGTAGATGGAAATAGGTGAGGGGAGTGGTAGTTGGGAGACAGAGGCAGGTGGGTGATAGGTGGAAGCAGACAAGGGAAAATAGGCATATGGATCCATGATTTGAGGAGAGGGGGGAGATAGGGTGGGAATATGAGGACACAAAGATTACCAGTGCTGTAATCTGATAAGTGAGGAGGTGAGAATGGGAACCATTAAGATAGACCTGAAGAGTAGATGGAATCAGAAGAGGAGGGGATCCATTGGGCAAACTGTTTGGCTAGTAGGTGGATAAAAATAGATTGGAGGGGTCTTTGGTCACCAAAATTGTCAATATGGGGAGGGTGTAGAGAAGAGATATGAGGATGTTGACAGGATTCAGGGGCCAGAACTATAGGGAGAGGTTGAACAGGCTCAAGCATTATTCATAGGAACATAGGAAGTAGGAACAGGTGTAGGCCAAAAATGGCCCATCGAGCCTGCTCCGCCATTCAATACGATCATGGCTGATTTAATTTATGACCTAACTCCACCTACCTGCCTTCTCCCCATATCCCCTAATTCCTCTATCATGTAAAAATTTATCTAACCGAATTTTAAATATGTTTAATGAGGCAGCCTCAACCATTTCCCTGTTTAGAGAATTCCAAACATTCACTACTCTCTGGGAAAAACTATTTTTCCTCATCTCTGTCCTAAATCTACTCATCCCGAATCTTGAGACTGTGTCCTCTCGTTTTAGTTTCCCCGGCCAGCTCAAAAAACCTTCCTACATCTATCCTATCCATACCCTTCATAATCCTATATGTTTCTATAAGATCTCCTCTCATTCTTCTGAACTTGAGCGAATCCTAGACGATTTAATCTTTCATCATAAGTCAACCCCTTCATCCTAGGGATCAACCTAGTAAACCTCCTCTGGACCGTCTCCAAAGCCAGTATATCCTTCCTCAAATATGGAGACCAGAACTGGACACAGTACTCCAGGTGCAGTCTCACTAGTACCTTATATAGTTGCAACATTACCTCCCTACTCCTGAATTCAATTCCTCTAGCGATGAAGGCCAACATTCCATTTGCCTTCTTAATAACCAGCTGCACCTGCAACCTAACTTTTTGCGATTCATGCACAAGCACTCCCAAGTTCCTCTGCACTACAGCATGCTGTAGTTTTTCACCCTTTAAATAATATTCAGCTCTTTTATTTTTCTTGCCAAAGTGGATAACCTCACACTTACTAACATTGTACTCCATCTGCCAGACCTTTGCCCACTCATCCAGCTTAACTATATCCCTCTGCAGACTCTCCACATCCTCATTACAATTTGCTCTTCCACTCAATTTGGTGTCATCCGCAAACTTGGCTACACCACATTTTGTCCCCTCCTCCAAATCATCAATGTAAATGATGAACAGTTGTGGGCCTAACAATGACCCCTGCGGCACCCCACTTACCACTCTCTGCCAACCTGAAAAACTCCCACTTATCCCGACTCTGCCTCCTGTCAGACAACCAATTTTCAATCCAGGCCAATATACTTCCCCGGACTCCACTTTCTTGTAACTTACTGATAGGTCTCTTGTGCGGCACCTTATCAAACGCTTTCTGGAAATCCAAATATACAACATCAACCTGTTCCCCTCTATCCACCGCACCCATTATATCCTCAAAGAATCCTAACAAGTTTGTCAAACAAGATCTTCCCTTTCTAAAACCATGTTGCGTCTGCCTGATTGAACCCTTGCGTTCCAAAAGTTTCACTATTTCATCTTTAATGACGGCTTCAAGCATTTTTCCAACTACAGACGTCAAGCTAATTGGCCAATAATTTCCAGTCTTCTGCCTACATCCCTTCTTAAAAAGTGGCATGACATTTGCTGTCTTCTAGTCTGCCGGGACCTGCCCAGATCCAAGGGATTTTGGTATATCACCACCAATGCATCAACTATAACTTCTGCCATTTCCTTCAGAACCCTTGGATGCATATCATCAGGACCTGGTGATTTGTCTGGCTTTAGTTCCATTAGTTTCTCCATCACTACTTCCTTTGTAACAACTATTTTATCAAGGCCCTCCCCAACATTCGCATCCTTAACTCCGCACTTGAGCATGCTGGACGTGTCTTCCACCGTGAAGACTGACACAAAATATTTGTTTAATGCCTCGGCCATTTCCTCATTTTTTGCTACCAGTTTAACTTTCTCATCCTCCAAGGGTCCTATGTTAACTCTGGCCACCCTCTTCCGTTTTATATATTTATAAAATTTTTTGCTTTCTGTTTTTATATTTTGTCCCAATTTACTTTCATAATCCTTTTTCCCATTTCTTATTACCCACGTTGTAACCCCTTGTTGTTTCTTAAAGTTTTCCCAATCTTCCAGTTTCCCACTGCTCTTTGCAGTTTTGTACACCTGCGCCTTCAATTTTATACTCTCCTTTATTTCCTTTGTAAACCACGGTTGATTTTTCCCTCTCTTGCTGCCCTTTTTCCTGACCGGAATATATTTTTGTTGAGCATTACAAAATATTTCTTTGAAAATCTTTCACTGTTCCTCAACTGTTTCATCAATTAGCCTGTGCTCCCAGTCCACTCTGCCCAATTCCTCCCTCATCCTATGGTAGTCACCCCTGTTTAAGCATAATATATTAGCTTTAGATCTAACTATTTCCCCTTCCATCTGAATGAGAAATTTAATCATACTATGATTGCTATTTCCCAGATGGTCTCTGACTATTACATCATTTACTCTACCTATCTCATTGCACAACACTAGATCCAGGAGAGCATTTTCTCTTGTGGGTTCCTTAACATGCTGCTCAAGAAAGCTATCGCGGATGCATTCTATGAAGTCCTCTTCCAGACTCCCACGACCAACTTGATTTTCCCAATCTATGTGGAAGTTAAAGTCCCCCATGATTACTGCCGTATCATTATTACATGCCTCACTTATCTCTATTTATTTCCTGTGCCACTAAACTATTGTTATTTGATGGGCAATAGATAACACCCACCAATAATTTTTTCCCTTTGTTATTCTTTATCTCTACCCAAATGGACTCAACATTATGCTCTTTAGATCTTGTATCATTCCTCACTACTGCTTGAAGCTCATCTTTGATTAAGAGTGCAACTCCACCTCCCTTACCATCCTGTCTATCTCTTTGCACCACCTGATACCCTTGAAAGTTTAATTCCCATTTAGGGTCACCTTGTAGCCATGTTTCCGTGATGGCTACCAAATCATAGGCATGGGTACCGATTTGCGCCTCAAGTTCACTAACCTTATTTCTAATACTGCGGGCATTCAGATAAAGTGCTCTTATGCTCTTTGTCCTTTTAATATCTAGTGACTTCTGTAACCTTTTCTTTTGATTTTTCTGCCCACTATTTTGCTTTGTAATTTTCTTAAGACTATCATTGACCCGAAAACTCACTGCACCATCTGATTTTTTACTTTCTCCTCCCAACATTACTTTTCCTATTTTACTTTTCCTGGCCATTACTTTCTTCCCTACCCTTTTCCCTATCACTCTGGTTCCCATACCCCTGCCAAATTAATTTAAACCTTCCCCACTGCTGTACCAAACATACTTGCCAAAATGTTGACACCTTTTGGATTTAGGTGCAACCTGTCCCTCTTGTAAAGATCATGCCTTCCCCAAAAGAGATCCCAATGATCCAAGAAGCCAAATCCTTGCCTTGTACACCAGCCCCTCAGCCACACGTTAATTTTCCTTATCCTTACATTATTTTCATCACTTGCATTTGGAACAGGTAGTAATCCCGAGATCACCAGCTTAGCGTTCCTGTCTTTCAGCTTTCGTCCCAGCTCACTGTAATCCTTTTTTCATTTCCTCCTCCCTTTTCTTGCTCTCCCTCTCCTCTCAGAATATTTTGGATCCGATTTGTGATATCTTGTACCCTTGCACCAGGGAGGCAGCACACCATGCGGGTATACTTATCTGGCTCACAGAACCTCCTGTCTGTACCCCTGACAATGGAGTCCCCAATAACTACTGCATTTCTCCTTTTCCTTTTATTTTGCACCACTCTGCCAGGCTCATTGCCATCGACCTGATGCCTGTGGCCATCTTATGTCCGGTCATCTCCCTCAACAGAATCCAACACAACATAACTGTTGCTGAGTGGGATAGTCACTGGTGTGCTCTCCGACTTTCTCGCTTTTTTCTTTCCCCCCAACCCCCCCCCCCCTCCGACAGTTTCCCACTTACCTGACACGGGTTCTGGAGTATTTATCGCCCTGAGAGTTGAATCGATCAACTCCACACTCTCCCTTACAAGCCACAGGTCATCAATCTGCAACTCCATATCCCTAATTTGCTCCCTTAGTAACTGCATCTCGGTACACCTGGTGCAGATGTCGCCATTTGGGAGGGTGAAGGTCACCCATTGTTCCCACATCTGACACCCAGCACAGAGCACTAACCCTTTTGGCATGACTCTGAATATGAAGGCAAATAACTCAGCTTACCTTTTTTCCTTTCGCCGAAGCCTGATAAGCCAAAGCCAGGAAGTCTCACGCCTTCACGGCTCCACGCCCTTTCACTCCATTTATTGGCCCCTTGACCAATTAACCCTGTCACTTTCAGCAAGCTCCTCCTCCTCTGATTTACAGCCCGACTCTCTCCAAGCTCCTCCTCCGACTCCCAGCCGAACAAAGTCGGCCCAAGCCCCGGTAAGCCCCCGACTTTAATAGCTTACCTTCTCCTCACTTTCAGCAAGCTCCTCCTCCTCTGACTCACTTTCAGCAAGCTCCTCCTCCTCTGACTCATTTTCAGCAAGCTCCTCCTCCTCTGACTCGCAGCCTGACTCCAAGCTCCTCCTCCAACTCCCAGCCGAACAAAGTCGGCCCAAGCCCCGGTAAGCCCCCGACTTTAATAGCTTACCTTCTCCTCACTTTCAGCAAGCTCCTCCTCCTCTGACTCACTTTCAGCAAGCTCCTCCTCCTCTGACTCATTTTCAGCAAGCTCCTCCTCCTCTGACTCGCAGCCTGACTCCAAGCTCCTCCTCCAACTCCCAGCCGAACAAAGTCGGCCCAAGCCCCGGTAAGCCCCCGACTTTAATAGCTTACCTTCTCACTTTCAGCAAGCTCTTCCTCCACTGACTCACTTTCAGCAAGCTCCTCCTCCTCTGACTCGCAGCCTGACTCTCTCTAAGCTCCTCCTCCGACTCCCAGCCGAACCAAGTAGGCCCAAGCCCCGGTTAGCCCCCGACTTTAATAGCTTACCTGCTCCTTACTTTCAGCAAGCTCCTCCTCCTCTGATTCACAGCCCAATTCTCTCCAAGCTCCTCCTCCGACTCCCAGCCAAACCAAGTTCTCCTTGGAACTAAAGAGAAGAAGTTGTGATCTAATAGAGATTGTCGTGGCCACACACCCATGTGTTTTGTGTAGGGTCGGTTGCTACTGTTGACTCACTGGAGACAACGCTCGGGAGACCAAACGCACCTGCACAGGCCAATGAGGTGAGAGCCGGAATGGCATTACAATCACATGCAGGAAGCAGTGAATGGGGTGGGGCAGAGCGAGGGTATACTGGAAAGGGAGGCTTGAATGGAGTGGTGTAAAGTAAAAAAAAACACAACATGGCTAGCTGAGCTTAATACGTTTAACCATTTATTTTTGCAATGAGGTTTAGCAGTTTCTACAACCGAGCACTATTACTTGGTAGCACCTTCCTGACAAAGATGGAAATGCCCAACGATAAAAACATCAAAGTAGCACTCGATGATGTCGAGCTTGATGTCCTCACCCATTCTGCAACCAATGAAGAACGTTAAATTCATTGAATATCATGAGTCAGATGTCAAAGTTCAGCTTGCTAATGGCTCATCTCCCAGAGCAGGTTGCCTGAGAGGTAGAAGACGTGCTCCTTAATTCTGATGAAACAACGCCATACGACACACTTTAAGCAACCATCTTGGAGCGAACCCAACCGTTAAATCAATCCTGCTTTGCAGAACTGCTTGCAGATGACAATCTCTGCAATAGGAAACCATCACAAATGCTGTAGAGAAGCTGCAGGCTGGCCAGAGACGAGAGAACTATTGGTGATACCTGGAAACAGAAGTTCCTTCATTGCATGCCTACACAAGTTCAAAGGCATCTGATAGGCATCTTTCAATTGATCAGCATTGATGAACTGGCAAAGCAGGCTGATGTCATGGAGATGACCACTGCGGTGCACCTGGGTGTGGTTGCAGCAACAACCATTAAGCCAGAGCTGGAGCAACAAGTTGCAGCACTTACTGTGCAAGTTGAGGTTTTAATGACCCAGCTGAATCATTCTCATTTCTAGTTCCTTCCACAAACAACACCCAGGAAACACCGAAGACCAGCAATAGAGATGATTGCTGCCCATGGGCAAACCAGCCACAGTTTTTTCCTGAATGACCGCTTCTCTAGTAACAATATCTCATCGATTTGGGAGTGGAGATATTGGCCATTCCTATCACACCCCAAGAGCACTGACCCCTAATCTCACATTTGTCCTTCCAGATATTCGGCCAGAGGTCAGTCACATTTGATTTCAGCCTCCAGAAACATTTTCAATGAATTTTCACGGTAGGAAGTGTTTCCAAACTCATTGTCAGTGTGGATTTTCTTTCTCACTTTTCCCTGTTGGTGGTTCTAAAAAAAAACCCATCATTTAATAGACTGCCGCACATGCACACAGATGAGCTGTATTCATCGTCATACAATGACTGTCACTCACCTAACCAATCACCAGCACGTACTGGGAGTTGCTAAAGCTGTTTCCTCCCTTCGTCATTCCTTCATTCTGGCAGAATAACATCAAACATGAGGTGACCCACCACATCAAGACTGTGGTCCTCCTGTTTCGGTGCACCCGAGCAGGATTCCTCTGGATTGCCTTAAGATGTTGCAAAGGCTGAGTTCAAATGTATGGAGGAGGAGCTGAGGAAGATCCAATGATGTGACAGCTGCTGGACATCATCACGACATATGGTCCCGAAAATGTCCAGGAGATTTGGTAATGATGTGGAGCTCAGATTACCGTACCCTGAATAAAGCTACCATCCCCGACTGATACAGCATCCCATATTTACAGGATTTCTTGGTGAACCTACATGGCAAGCAGGTGTTCACGAAAATCAACCTTGTGTGTGCCCACCAAATCCCAATCAAGCCTGCAGGTGTTTCCAAAACAGCAGTGATTACTCCTTTCAGAATGTTTGAATTTCTATGGATGCTGTTTGGTTTGTGAAATGGAGCTCAATTGTTCCAACGATTCATGGACCATCTCCTCTCTGGCCTCAATTTCATCTATGCTTAATTGATAACTTTCTGGGAGGAAGCATTGATGAAGCAGAACACAGGAACCATCTCATGGACCTAATGCAGGCAGATGGGACAAGTAAGGTTAGAACATTTTGGTCGGCGTGGGCAAGTTGGGCTGAAGGGCCTGTTTTCACACCGTGTGACTTCACAATAAGGAACAAAATTGAGAGGACTGGAGTGGATCAGAAGGAGAGAGGCAAGGGAACACAGGTGATTACCACTGGGTAATAGATGACAGGCAGAATATAATCGTCTAATATGTGTTAAGCCTCTGTAGCATCAAAAAGGCAGAGGGTGAACAGGTGTGCTAATGGAGAGTTTGCTAATTGGGTTGAGGCAGCAGACCCACTAGTTACATTCATTATTGTTTTTGAATAAGTGTTGGAGAAACTCAGCAGGTTACACCGCATCCACAGGAAGAAAGGCAGTCAATATTTTGTGCCTGAGCCCTTTGTCAGTGCAGTGTGGATTGTGGAAGATCATGTGACTGCTCTATCTGGAACATGGTGGGAGTGTGTAAGGTCATGTGTCCTCTCCATCTGGAACCTGGTGGGGCTGTGGATTATGGAGGGTCATATGACTGCTCTATCTGGAACATGGTGGGAGTGTGGATTGAGGAAGGTCATGTGACCTCTCCATTGCAACCTGGTGGGGCTGTGGATTTTGGAGGATCATGTGACCATCCGTCTTGGTTATTATGTCTGTATACACTGATAGTATCGGTAGCGTTGAGTTCGTTGTGACTGGGTTGTACTGTGCTTGTTTGAGTATAAGCAGTTGCTGGTATTGGTATTTTAAATCCGATGTGACTGGGTTGTATTTTGCTTGTATTTCTGTACTCAATTGCTAGTATCAGTTGTGTTAAGTCTGATATGACTGGGTTGTGCTGTTCTTGTATGAGTGTAACCATTTGTTGGTACCATTTGTGTGTATTTGTTGGTACCAGTTGCGATGTATTGTGCTTATATGTCTGTACATTAAATCCGATGTGACTGATTATGCTGTGTTGTGTCTTTGAGAGCATTAGTGTGTGATATTCCAGTTTCTATCCCTTTCCATGTGTTTTAATAAAGATCCTTCTTGTGTTCAGCCTGTGCCCAGACTCGTTACTCTTTGAACCCACCGAACTTTTCACTTCCCACACAATTGGCACTGCGAGCAGGTTTCAAGGAGTCTCAGCTGGACACACATGTGGTCACGATGTTTGAACTTATGTTAACAGTCCCACAGCTAGTAAGGGAGTCTCAGGGCACGAGAATAGAATTCCCAGGTGGACTGATGATAGTGCGGGATTTAACAGGTTTACTGGTGGACCACAGTATACTGGGCTGACATATTGGATCCACGAGGGGAGAAGACTGGGCACCATGTGGGATCCCTCCTTGAGAAGTCAGGATTTCCAGAGACCAAGGGAGTTATAGGGGTCCCTTTGGGTTATGGCATATTTCCTGAGACACCAATGGTCAATTATAGGGGAATTAGGCTAATGGGGGCCCAGAAAGATAGGGAGATAGAATTCCTCCAATACTGGTGTTATGCAGTAGGCGTTGCAGACTGTCCACGTGTGAATGACAAACTTTAGTTAAAAGGCATAGAGGCAGCTTGCAACCGGCTCACTGGTCTGGCTGGCAGCTTGACCCAGTCAAGGTCAGAGCCATTGACCAGTGGTGGGAAGGGTTGACATGTGGTTGGGGGTGGGGATGTGTGGATGGCAGTAATGACTGAGGAAACTGAGTCCTGGTACATGTGTCCTTCTCACTGTGTGCCCAAGCCTTTGCAAACCCGACCAGTGATCAAACAGTCCCAGACCTCCCACGAGACCATCCCATCAACCTTCCAAAACAGGGAAGTAGTTGAAAATGGGGGGGATCTCAAGTTATCCCTGTTATGATTCCCTTACGTGTGTTTTAATAATGATCCTTCCTGTGTTCAGCCTGTGTCCAGACTCATTGCTCTTTGAATCCACCAAACTTGTTTCCCTTCCCACACAGCAGTCAGCAACTTATTGTATTGTATATGACCCCAGCATCTTCAGATACTCACATTTGACACTCTTTGAATATAGGATGTCTACTATTTAAACATATATTTAAGATATTATTTCAATATTCTAAAAAATGTTCAACATCAAAAAGTAGGAGATTCGATTTAAAACTTGTAGGGCGATGGTGCCAGGTGGAGTAAGCTGGGAGCAAAGTCATCATAAAATATCTTCATACATTTTATTATCTAGCAACAGAAAAAAATTACATTTTCAGATTGTTGAGAAACTAGCATTACTATGTAGCCCTGAGTAAGAATAATGCTTTCCTTAATAAGGGTGACATTAATGACATGTAAATATTGTGAAATTTGGGACAAATGGATAAAAGCAATATTTTTTAACTTTTCGATTTCAGATGACTTGATAAAATTGGACAGTGAAACCAGTGAACCAGATATTTTCAGTCGTATTTTGAAAGCTAATAAAGAATTATGTAAGCAAGTTTAGAAATTTAAATATTTTGATCTTCAAATGTTATTGTGCACTGTGAAATTATAAAGTGGTATAGTTTTGGAATTTATTGCCATGATAATGAAAAGTAGTTCATTAAAATAATGGTAAGACTAGAATGTTTTGTTAGGGGGAGAAACTAGTGACAAGTTTTACTTTGAAGTATAGTTAGATTGGTGGAACCAAATCCTATAGTTTTTAAATGAGATTGGTAAAGCACCCAAAAGGAAGCATTTTTGTAGGATTGGGAATGAAACCAGGACAAAATAGATAATTCTTTTAGAAAGTTTTAATCTGTGTTGCAACATTTCAGATAATGAATTTTATTCAAAGCTTAAACAAAGCTGGTTACAAATTCTTTTTCTTTTATTTAGGCACCATTTTGGCCCACATGTCCCTGCAGCCCAATTACACTCAATTAAATCACAAACTTTATCCCTTTTCAAATGGTGGGAGGATCCCCCGGGGAAAACCCATGCAGACAAAGGGAGAACGTACAAACTCCTTACAGACAGTGTGGGATTTGAACCTCAGTGCTGTAAAGGCATTACACTAACCACTGTGCCAACCTTTGTGACTACATGGAAGAAGAATTAGATAAGTCTTGTTTCAAACAGCTTCGTATGTGCTGGAGAAACTCAGCAGATCAGCAAAGGTTAACTAACATCTTGCGCCTGAGCCCTTCATCAAGGTATGAGTTTCTCCAGCACTTTTGTGTATTGCAGTGCAATTCCAGTATCTGGATACTTGCCTGCTTTAATTTCATATTAGTAACATTGAATGAAGAATATTAATGTTAATGAGTGCATAATTCTGGGTGCAACTCTACATCCTCTCAACCACAACTTATTGATTTATACATTTGTATGGAGCATCTTAAGCAGCAGCCTTCTCACATTATTCTTGAGTGAGAGATTACATACATCATTCTTTGTATCACATGCATTCACAAATATGAATATAGCACCTCTAAGATAAAACTGAAATTCTGAAATAAAAGTGCTGGAAACACTCAGCAGATCAGGCACCATTCATGTAATTCATTTAAAGACCCTTCTTCAGAACTATGAGAGCGGGAACACAAGAAAGATTTCAGGTTCCAAGATGGCAGGGAGAGATGCAGAGGGCAAAGGGAATCCCTCTAATAGGATGAATCCAAGGTTGTTGTGATTATAAAGCATTCGTAAATTGTCAGGTTGATAGATTAACAAAGCCAGTTAGACACTGAAAACAAAAATCAATTTAATAGCTGTCAAATATAGTTCAGATCTACTGCAGAGAACTGAAACCAAAATGAGAATATAGAAGTATCCAGGCAGTGTCAATGCAAAAAAATATATATATAAGAGATGAATAACCCTGCAGCAAATTTGGCCAGTTCTGTTATAAACAAAGAAAGGGAGTAACCTGAAGTTACTGAATTCAGTGTGGAATTCAGTGTAACATACCCAAATAGAAAATGATGTGCCCTGAAAGATACTGGAATAATGGAGGCAGGCACAAACAACATAAGGAGAAGTGACGCAATATCCAAATTAAAAGTATTTTCAAGATTGGCTCCTTAAAGACCCAATATACTATTGTCTTTGGAAAGAAAGCACGTCAGGACCTCTGCATCCTCGGAAGATTGCAGAGGATCTTTAAGGAGATCAGAAACCTTGGCAATCTTTTATAGATGTGTAGTGGAAAGTGGGCTGACTGGCTGCATCTTGGCCTGGTATAGGGGCACCAAGATCTTTGAGCGGAAAACCCTGCAAAAGGTAGTGGACATAGTCCAGTATATGACAGGCAAATCTCTCCCCACCAAGGAGAAAATCTACATGGAACACTGCCATCAGAGAGCAGCAGCAATCATCAAGGATACACACCACCCAGTACACGCTCTGTTCTCACTGCTCCCACCAGGTAAAGATGCTATAAGACTTGTACCACCAGGTTCAGGATCAGTTGCTACCCCTTAAACATATAAACAACAGGCTCAATCAGAGAATCAATTAAGGACATTATTTATTACTGAATATTTATTTTTCTGTATTGCACAGTCAGTTTGTTTACATTTCTTTCTTTGTGTTTCTCTTGGATACGTATCTTTTTCTTGAGTACAGTTTACCGATAAGTAGAAATTCTGGCTAGCCCACAGGGGGAAAAAAAAACCACTCAGGGTTGTAAGTGATGTTATGCATAAAGTCTGACAATAATTTTGAAGTTTGAACTATAAGGATAGACCCAACTGTAGGTATCAATCTTCAAACTTTGCTATGTGTTTATGGGACTATTATTGTCTTTGCTTTTCAGCTACACAACCTTTGCAGACAAAAAATTGCTGGAGGAACTCAGGTCAGAGAGCACCCTGGGTAGAAATGATCAGTCAACATTGCAGGTCATGAGCCTTTATCAAGATGAGAAGGAAGGGGTTGATATTACATCCCTAATGGAGGAAAGAAGGTAGGGAAGGGGCCCCAGAGTTGATAGAACAGAAGGTGTGAGAGGTGGAGAGACAGGTAGAAGGAGAAACTGTGGGGGGGGGGGGGGGAATTTTTTTTCTCTCCCTCTCACTTTCTGTCCTATCAACTCTGGGCCCTTACCCCAGGTTCTTTCTTCCTTTATACATGCAATATCACCCATTTCCCTCTGGTCGATAAAGTTCTAGGCCAGAAACATTGACCATTTCTACATGTCTGACCTGCTGAATTCCTCCAGCAATTCTTTGTTCACTTGCAGCATTTGCAGCTTTTGTATTCTCTATACAAGCTTTAAAGTTGTTCTTTCCAACTGACTGGTCCATTTCTTCTGCTCCATTGGTATAATGGTATCAAATGGAAACTTTTCCAGGGAAGTTAAAAATCATTCCTTGTAATGGTCCTAACTTTATAATACATCATTCACCTTGGGATAATGTAAGTACCTGAGACCTTGTTTTTACAAGTAACAGACAAGTATGTTGCAGATTATCTGCACTGTTCCTGAGCTAGTAACACAACTTGACTTTGGTACAATGTCCCTCGACAACACTTCTCCATTTCCAGTCACCTGCACCTCAAGCACACTTCTTCACACCCAGTCCCCTGCAAGGATTCCATTCCCTTCTCATAATTTCTCTGTCTCTGCCGCATCTGTTCCCAAGATGAGGTTTTCCAGTACAGATGATCTGAAATGTCTGCCTTCTTGCACAAACATGGCTTCCCCTCCACCATCATCAACTCTGCTCTTCCCCACATTTCTTACATTTCCTGCTCATCTGCCCTGGTCCCATCTGCCGCCAGACATAACAAACAATGTTGGCAGCATGGTTGTGTAACGGTAAGCGCAATGCCTTTACAGTGCTAGCAGTTTGGTCTGGACCAGGGTAAGGAGTTTGTACATTCTCCCCGTGTTTGCGTGGGTTTCCTCCAAGAGCTCTGGTTTCCTCACATTATCCAAACGTAGTTTAATGAGATGTAAGTTGAGTGGCATGGACTCGTGAACCAAAACAGCCTGTTACTAGCCTCTGCATCTAACACATTATCCTCCATAATTTCCTCAACTTACAGCACGATGCCACTACTAAACCCATCATCCCCTCTCCACCTTCTATAGGGACCGCTCTCTCCATGACTACCTCATCCACACACTCCCCCCCCCCACCAATCATCCCCCAGAACCTTCCCCTGTGACCACAGGAAGTGCCACACTTATGCCCACACCTCCTCCCTCAAGACCATTCAGGGCCCCAAACAGCCCTTTCAAGTGAAGCAACACTTCACTTTTGTATTTGTGGCAGTAACCTACTGCATCCAGTACTTCCTTTGTGGCCTTCTCTACAGTGGAGACTGGACGCAGACTGGGGAAATCGCTTCACTGAGCTCCTTCACTCTGTCCTCATCAGTGACAGGGATTTCCCAATTGCTAACCACTTCAATTCCGTGCCCCACTCCCATACTCACATGTCTGTCCATGGCTTTGTGTACTATCCCACCAAGACCACATATAACTTTCCATCTGGAAACTCTCCAAATAGATGGCAGTATATCGACTTTTCCAGATTCTGCTAGCCTACGCTCCATTTTTCTTCCCTTCCCTTTCCCTTCTTTCCACTAGCTCTCCACTCCTTTTCCTCTCTATTCAGTGAGCCTGCCCTCTCCCCCTTATCCATCTCCTGCCCCTCCTCCACACCATTCAGTTCGGGCACCTGCCTACATTTTTTCATACCTTGATGACAGGCTCAAGCCCAAAACGTTGGTTATGAATCTTTATCTTTGCTACGTAAAGTACACTGTTTGATGAGCTGTCTTTCGCTAGCATTGTTTTTTTTATTTCAATCAGTGTCTGCAGAATTTCATGTTTTACTCAATAAAGAGACATGGTTTTGTTGCAACATAGATTGAATCCAATGGAATCCATGTAGTCTAATGTCCATTTTACAGAGTTGCAAAGGAATGTCTTAATTTCTTTTAAATTTTATGTGGGCTGAATAATTTTGATTCTCTTTGAAAGTTCATCACTTAGAAATTGTATAGCATGGTAGTGTATGCAGATTAGGCATCTTAGTCAGTAGAGGAAGCAAATTCTAGATGGAATTATTTATTATATTCATTGATGACAATTGAGTGGTGAATGAACATGTGTGCTTTTTCTGAGGAAAATCACAACTTTCATATTAAACTAGGGAATCTAAAATGTTACTAAATAATAACTTTTCATGTTGGAAATGATATCTTCCTCTGTCAGTTGACATTCAGACATTGGGTCAAGTAAATTAGCATGGTGATCTGTTACAGTTAATCATTACCTCCAAGTTTTGTCAAGAAATAATATGTTGGTGTTTAATATGTATTTCATAGCAGGAATTTTTTTTAAACAAGAATTGGATTTTCATTTTTCAGTAAGTCATACAGGAAATAAAATAATTCAATATGGTGACATTTTAGTCGATACTTCTAGAAATGCTATGATATGTGACATAAACCCGAAAAGTTGTTTATGGCCTTCTTCTAAAGATGGAAATGTTTACATACCGTACAAAGTCGATGAAAGCTTCAGTAAGTTATTTTTATTAATTTTTATTTCCAATGATAAATACAATTTATAAAAGATGCTTTTGATTTTGGTAAATTTCTACTTATTTTATAAAAAAATTGTAAAAGGACATTAATTTTTTTTAAATTTAGACATTCAGCACAGTAACAGGCCATTTCAGCTGCCCAATTTTACACCCAATTAACCTACACCCCCAGAGCTCCCAGGGAAAACCCACACAGAAAAGGGGTGAATGTACAAACTCCTTACAAACAGCACGGGATTCAGACCCCAATCTTGATCATAGGCACTGTGAAGGCATTGTGCTAACCGCTCTGACAAATGTGCCATCCACATCTCATACTAGTCAGTTACACAATGGACAGAAATGGCAAACAGACCAGGTTTGAACTCCTGTCTTTATTAAATACATAAATATAAACAAGGCTACTGATTATTTCTGTAGTTCTGAAACTAATGGGAGAAAATTAGCAGGGTCTTAGGCTTCATGATTGTTGTTCCCAATTCCCATTTGTTAGCCTCTGCAGGAATGATGAGCATTGAATGAGGGGTGAGCTGCGAATGGAATTTAGTTGGAACTGCAATCCCCCTCCCAACAGAATTAATCCAAAACAGAGCTAGTTGGCCAAGATACTGGAGGATAAACCTTTATGGAATTATTTTCAACAAGCAGTTAAATAGGCAATAAAATCTGAGGAAATGTTACAAATTTTAAATATTTATGTGAATAAATATTAATAGTTTAAATAACAAACTTCAGGAACTTTATATTTTTCTTTTACTTGTCATACAAGCTGATGGAAATCTGCAATCTTCAATTATAATTAATTTTCCAAAATATCTTGTATGAAACAAAATAAAAAGATTGTAACTAATACCTGTATCTTAATTCTGGATCCACCTTAGTGTTGCTGGTCACATTTCCCTTTCCAGAAACACTGGAGAGAAAATTCAAACTTGAAGAGGACAGGCAGGAAGGAAGGTTGGAGACCTAACTGGTGTGCCAGAGGGCAACTTGGGATCAGGAGTATGGGAATGAAGTTAAATTAAAAATTGAAGAAAAAACCCTTCAGATATTGACTTTCTTGTGGACTTACCAAACCACAAGAATCTCAGACCACCTGTTTGTCCATAAATTTGTTCAAAATTTTATTATATTATTCTCCATACAATATTGTCAAGTCCTGGTCTCTGAAGAGAAAAAGAGATCTCCTTTCTCTGTTCATTAATGTCTTAACATCATTTGTACTTAAATATGAGCATCTCTGTCTTGACCATCTCTTTAGGCAGTGCATTCTAGATTTCAATCACCTTTAAACCTCCTGCCACTTGTTTTAAACCTCTGCCCTCCAATTTTAAACCACACTGAATCAGAATCAGATTCAGAATTGTCAAGAACAAGAAACAAAATGCATTGTTTTGTGGCATCACAATGCAAACATTCATATAAACTAACTTATAACAATAAATAAAAATATTGCACGAAAAGTCAAAGTAAGGCAGTGATTGTTCATTCAGAAATCTGATGGCAGAGGAGAAGAAACTGACCTTGTGCCACTGAGTGCTTGTCTTTAGGCTCTTGTACCTTTTTCCCGATGTTAGCAGACTGAAGAGGGAGTGGGGGTCCTTGAGAATAGAGGCTGCTTTCTTAAGACACTGCCTCTTGTAAACAGCCTTGATGGAGTGGTCTGGTGCCTGTGATGTCTCAGGGCAAGTTAACAAGTCTCTGGAGCTTTTTTGTTGCCCTAAATGTTGGCACCTCCGTACCAGACAGTGATGCAATCAGCCAGGATGCTCTCCATGGTACACCAGTCGAAGTTTTTGAGAGTCATCTGTGACATACCGAATCTCCTCAAATACTTTACGAAGTATAGCCGTTGGAGAGCCTTCTTCATGATTTCATCAATATGAAAGCTCCAGGACAGATCCTCGGAAATGTTAACACCCAGGAATTTGAAGTTCTTGACCCTGTCCACCACTGAACCCTCAATAAGGACTGGATCGTGTTCTCCTGACTTTCTCCTGAAGTCCACATCATCTTGGTTTTGCTAACGTTGAATGCAAGATTGTTGGTGTGACACCACTCAACAAACTGATCTAGCTCCCTCTCTAAACTTCCTCTTTACTGTTTGTGATTCTGCTGACAACTGTAGTGTCATCAGGAAATTTG
Source organism: Narcine bancroftii (assembly GCF_036971445.1). Lineage (NCBI taxonomy): Eukaryota > Metazoa > Chordata > Chondrichthyes > Torpediniformes > Narcinidae > Narcine > Narcine bancroftii. The sequence goes on along the minus strand of NC_091469.1, from coordinate 252,773,423 downwards.
TAGATACCATTGGAATCATGCCTGACTACACAGTCATGGATGTATAGTGAGTAAAGTAGTGGGCTAAGCACCAATCTTTGAGGTAAGCCTGTGTTGAAAGTCAGCATGGAGAAGACGTTTTTACCAATTCGTACTGAATGTGGTCTTCTGATGAAGAAGTCAAGGATCCAGTTGCAGAGCGGGGTGCAGAGGCCCAGGGTTTGAGGTTTCTTGACCAGCACTGAGGGAATATTGAGAAAAGTTTCACTTGTCGATGCCCTATATTGCTAATACAATACTTCTATCATGCTCCCCTCTCTCTTCCTTCTCCACTTAGAGGAAATTAAACCCAGCCTATTCAGTCTCTTCATGATTGGAACATTCCATCTCAGACTTGGATCTACAAGTATCAGGATTGATGTAAAGATAACTAACTGGGGGCGTGGCAAGATGGCGTAGGGAACAGACGTGCCTTCCAGACTCTCCTGACTCTAATTTATTGTTTTGTCTTTAAGTGCCCGTTAAAGTTATTTTAAAAGTTTATAAATAATAAGAGGTGCTCTAAACCTAATGGTTTATATGCAAAAAAAAAGGTAAAAGAAAACATCAACAGACTGTTAAAAAACTACATTTTTCGAAATTATCTGAGCCTACTTGTTTACAAGAAGCCAGGACTCAATGTAGAATGGATCCAGATGAAGACGTACAGAATTCAGCATTGAAACTCCATTTTAAGCCGGTAAGGCTCTCTGAAGGTCGCATTCAGCAGCTTTCAGAACAAAGAGCTGGTCGGGTGCCAGTATTTCACACAACGGCCACTGTGAATGCTGTTACTGAGACTTTGACAGTTGAATCAGCTAGGGCGCCACCAGCTGGAGAGTTAAAGAGCTGTCATTCGACTGCTACAGTGGTGGCACTGCAAAATGCATCTTCAATTACAACGGTTTTTCCAGACATCGATTCAGTGAAGATGATTAAAGAGATTTGGCTTCAAGATAACCTTGATCTTCAGTCTCCTGGCATTGCTGGGGGGACTTTGAGAGGGATTTTTATACGAAGTCAAACTGCTAGAAAAGATACTAAATTAAGGGAAGGGACAGAAGATCCCGTGGTATTGAGTCACTTTGCTAATTTTGTGAACCCGTTTATTTCCATGATTAATGCGATGGCGGAAGCCATTAATGGAGCTTTTAAGCTTGAAACCATTGAAAGATTTGAAATGTGTGATCAAGGTTTAGTCGATGTACAGGATCAACTGCAAGATGAAAATAGAATAATTGAAACATTGCAGATCCAAAATAAAAATTTAGCAAAAAAGGTTGATTATTTGTAGAATCAATCTAGACAGAACAACGTGAAAATTGTTGGTTTGCCAGAAGGCATAGAAGGACCAGATCCAAGAAAATTTTTTACTGAATGGATTCCACGAGTGTTAGGACAGGATAAATTCCCTGAAGGTTTAATACTGGAACGTGCTCATAGAGTTTTAGGAAGAAAATCTTTTTCAGGACAGAATCCAAGACCTGTTCTGATCCGTTGTTTAAACTATTGTGACAGAGAGACAATTTTACATACAGCTATTAGAAATGCCCAGCAAAATAGATCTCCATTGATGGTTCAGAATAATCCTGTTTTCTTCTATCAAGATTTGAGTCAAGAAATTATGTTTCAATGACGCGAATTTAATTCTGTGAAAGAACGGTTGTGGAAAAAAAGACATAAGGCAACATTCAGGTATCCTGCGGTACTGAAGATTTTTCAGGATGGAAATCAGCCAAAGTTCTTTGACAATCCTAAAGAGGTTATGGACTTTGCTCAGTCTCTACCAATCTTGCAGTTTCAGGAACGATGTAGTCCTTTAAGGTCTCTAAAGAGAGTAGAGATGTAAGGTGGGATCCAGATTTTTTAAAGAAATGGAAGCAATGGTGACCGAAGTGGTAACGTTGATTTAAAAAAATAAATCTTTTATCTTTTTTTTTGAGAAGAGTTTAAATAGTTTAAATAATGATGATAGTTTAATGAAATGGGAGTTGGGAGAAGGAACTGGGTGGGCACTAGTTTCCAGAAGTCATCAGCTACCTGTGAGTTATCTCACACCCAATATTTTGGGGGAGTTACCGCTTTGGGCGGTTTAAACAGGAGGAGGTAGTCGTGACCTCCGACCTGTTTTTTTTTCTTTTTAATTTATGTGTTTAAAAAGTGAAGGTTTTTTTTTATTTTTATTTTTTAAATAAATAATTTTTTTTAAACTCTTTTTGTTTTCTGATTGTAATTGAGAGGGAATTAGGAGGTTTTTTTCTCTCCTTTTTTCTCTTTTTTTGGGGGTTCTTTTTTTCTCTTTTTTCTCTCTTTTTTAAGAGGATGATGTCACAGAAGATAATAAGTCAAACATTGAGGATGTTGCATTAGATGAAGAGGAAGATGAAGGGAAAGGTGATAAGAAGAAAAAGAAGAAAACCAAGTACAAATACATTGAGGGAGAAAAGTTTAATAAAATTAAGTTAATTTCGATAGAGAATTTTGAAGATGTTATAAATGAAGAATATGGAGAATTTTATAAGAGTTTGAACTTTTTTTTTCTTTTTTATATAAAAGGGGAGGGGAAGGGAATAAAAAGTTTATCTGATTGTTTTTCTAAGGGATTTTTTTGTTCTCTTGATGAATTATAAAGGAAACTTGGTATTAATGGAAATTCTGTATTTATGTATTATTAATTATGATTTTTTGTATTACAGATATGTGGTTGATATATGATTTTAATATTTGAACTTAGTTTTAAAGTGGATTTCATTTGTTAAATACATGTATTATGTTTGATTTAAATATATGTTTAAGGGTATTATTTTAGTATTGATATTTTTTTTGTTGTTAAGTTTTATCCTTTTTTTTGTAAGTGGGGTTTTTTCTATTTTATTTACAACATTGTTAATTAATTCTTCACTCTTTATTTTGGGGGGGAGGGTTGGACTAATTTTAAATTAGACGATTAATGTTGTGTTATAATTATTGGGGGGGCTAATTTGTGTAGTTTAATGATGTAGTATTTAATTTTTATTATCTTATTTTTTATTATTTCTTTAAATGTAATTTTTATTTTATTCATGTCAAAATTTTAAATAAAGTTTTAAAAAAAAATAACTAACTGAAGAAAGCAGAGGAAATAGGTCCCCATAACTCATTTCTGGAGGGTTGGCATTGAAAAGCAGAGAAAGTCTGATAAATTAATAGAGAGATGTTCTTAGACTACACCAAAGAGGCACTCCAAAGAGATCTGGTTTCCATATTGTACAAATGTGATAGAGATATATTATACAAATATTGTGATTGAGATCCTGATGAATGGACAAAATGTTTTTCTGCAAGAGACGAGAATTGAGAAGTCAGATGGGGCCTCAGCTTAACATTTCATATTAAAAATGACAAACTAGCCACATAAACATTTGATGCAGAAGTTATTGTCACAAATACAGTACAGAAACAGGCACTCTGACAGAGTTCAAACTGACAATCAACCACCCATTAATATTAATTCTACATCATGTATTTCTTCACAAAATAATTCTTTAGCTATTTCTATAAATTGTAAATTATGAAACATTTGTTTAACAAAGTTTGTAATAATGCTGTTAAATACAATCTGATGATTGTTTTATGTTCTTTAAATTTAGGGAATGAACATAGAAAGCTAATAAAAAGGTCTCTGGATGAGATTGCCACCTTTACGTGCATCAAATTTTACAAATATCGTGGACACGAACGTGCCTATGTTTCTGTCGTTTCGGGAATAGGGCAAGTTGAAAAGTGCACCTTCATAATGATCTCGTTAACTCAGTTACTGAAGTATTGTGTGGAATTGAAAATGATTCATGCCACTGTAGCACTATTGATTAACAACTACATTAGACTGAAAGTTGTGATTAATAAGCTTTAACCACCTTAAGACCTCAACACATCTCACATGTCGCTGGCCCTGTTCCAAGGCAGGTGCTGAGGGAGGAGTTTAGGCATAACAGCCTTTATAGGGATTTCTGAGAGGGAGGAGTCACAGGTTCAAGGGGCAGGCCAGCTCATACAATACATACATACTGTGGTTGCACCTGATTCACCCCTTCTTTTGAAACAAAGTCTGGCAGGGTGAAGTGAGTCAATGTTCGATACAGGTTTAGCCTGTCCTGTGGTCTTGTCTGTCGTTGCGACTACCGCAATGTTTTTCTGTGGTTCAGCTGCTGGTTCCCAGGCGGTGTCTTATGCAGCAGGCTGTGCCTCCAGTGGCTGTGGGGGGGAGGGGGAAGTTAATAGGACCATGGAGTTTCTCAGTGAGGGGTTGGGGCACTGCGCCAGGTGTGATTAGTGGGGCCGGCTGGCTGGGGTGTTGATTGGTTGGTCGAGGGGTCCCCTGTGTGCACCAGGTCTCGGATGGTACTCCACGTAAGCGTATTGAGGGTTTGCGTAGAGGAGGTGAATCTTCTTGACCAGAGGTTCAGTCTTGTGGCACCTGATATGCCTCCAGAGCAGTATGGGCTATGGGTCATCAGCCAGGATGGCAGTGTGCTTCCAAATGCTGACTTCCCAGGCAAGGAAAAGACCCTTTCATGCAGTGTCACATTAGGAACAGTACAGAGGAGGGCTGGTGGCATGGAGCACCTTGATTGGACTTCTTGCCATTGGGAGATAGGCAGCCTTTCAACCTGAGGGCTAGGAGGTTTGCCTCCCAGACAGTGACGTTCTCCCTTTCTATCTGACTGTGAACCCAGAGGTTATAACCTATGGTCTTGCTCGTGGCTATGTCCTTGGCCAGCAGATACTGGTGCAGCTACTCATTCATAAACGAGAATCCCTGGTCACTATGGATATAGCAGGGATATCTGAACAGAGTGAATATGCCACATAGCACTTTTATGACTATGGCCATGATCATGTCTGGGCAGGGGATGGCGAAAGGGAAGCGGGAATATTCTTCGATGATATTTAGGAAGTATACATTCCTGATGGTGGAAAGGAGGGGGCCCTTGAAATCCATACTCAGGCATTTGAAAGGGAGGGTAGCTTTAATCAGGTGGATTCTGTCTGGCCGATAGAATTGGGGTTTACACTCAGCACAGACCAAGAAGTTTTAGGTCAGCCCCTGATATCCTCAACCAAGTAAGGGAGGTTGCGGGCTCTAACAAAGTGGTAGAGCCTGGTGTCCCAAGGGAGGAAGAAGTTGTCTGCCTGCCTGGTTAAGCATAACAGCCAGGGCAAAGTCGGACACATCAATCTCCACCTGGAATGGAATGGATTATTCCACAGCATGCATCGCCACCTTGGCGATGTCACCCTTGATGTGTGAGAATGCCGTTTGGGCTTCCACCAACACAGGGGAAAGGTGGTTGATTTCACCGGGGGTGGGCTTTGTCCACGTAATTTTGGACCCACTGGGCATAATACAAAAAGAAGCCCAAGGACCTTTTTAGGGCCTTGAGACTATGGGATAATCGGAGCTTCAACAGGGGGTGGATGCAGTCAGGGTCAGACCCAATGATGCCATTCTCCACCATGCAACTGAAGTGTTAAGGCTTCTGGAGAAATTTGTATAGGTTAGCATCATGATCCTTCTGGTCACATTGTCCAGGTAGAGAAATATGGCCTTTAGCCCATAATCATCCACTATCTGGTCCATCTCCCTCTGGAAGACAGATTCCATTGGTGGCCCCAAAGAGGACCAAGAGGAAGTGGTAGAGTCAGCCGTGTGCCTCGCAGCCAGTGTATGGGCTGTCCTCCAGGAGGATTGGGATTTGGTGGTAGGCCGATGAGGTCAATGGTTGAGAAGACCCGGAATTGAGCTATCTCATTCATCATGTCAGCGATGCAGAGGAGTGGGTAGGCATCCAGCTGGGTAAAATGGTTTATGGTCTAGCTGTAGTCGATGACCATGTGGTGTTTCTGTCTGCTCTTAATGCTCACCACCTGTGCTGTCCAGGGACTGGTGCTGGGTTCTATGATCCCTTCTGCCAGAAGCCATTTGACTTCTGCTTTGATTAAAAATTTGTATTGCTTGTTCTTGGTGTAACAGGCTTGCAGTCAGGGGTGAGGTTCTCAAACAGGGATGGTGGTGGGACCCAGAGGGTAGAGAGACTGCAAGTTGTGTTCGGAAGGGTAAATGGGTAGTTTACAAATTAGTAGTTGTGGATCGTTTGGGGGGGTGGGTGTGGTATGGGCTGTCATACTGCATTAGGATGCTCTTGAGCTGGCACTGGAAGCCCAGTCCCAGTATGACTGGTGCACAGAGCTGTGGCATGATGAGGAGCTTAAAGTTCTTGTACTCTGTGCCCTGCACAGTCAGAATATTGGTGCAGCTGTTGTGGATCTCAGTCAAGTGGGATTTGAATGCCAGGGAGACTTTACATTTTGCCGGGGTTACTGTGAGGGAGTAGCACTGGTGCCCAGGTGAATGAAGCTCTCTGTGCTCCCTGTATCAAATAGGCAATTCATGATGCGACTATTTACTTTGATGTTCATCAATGCCCTGGCCATTTGATGTGGGCTGTCCTGATCCAGGGTAATTGAGGCCAATGTCTGGTTGCTGTCAGAGTCACTGCTGTAGAGGTGGTTCAGAGGAAACCTTCAAAATGGCTTCCCCATGCTGCACATGCATGCTGCTCCTCGCTGCCAGAAGTGGCGCTGGAATTGGTGCCGTCCTGGTTTTCCTCCCCCATAGTCCCACTGAGCTGTTTCCCGGTACCAGAAGTGATGCCGGAAGTGAAGATGGAAGTGTCATGGACCAAGATGGCAGTGGCTGCCAGCTTCACGTGGCACTGCTGGAAGGGGGTTGGGATCTACATATCTTCTTGGAGAGTCCCTGCTTCCTGCAGGCAGAGCATGTCGCGTTTCAGGCCAGGTAGCTCTTTCTGGGATGCTTCAGGTGCTCAATGCTGACAGGCGTGACCTGGGACCCCTGCATCCCAAGATGGTGGTGCCTGAGTTCCCCACATAGCAGCCGCATTTCCTGAGGAGACCACCACTTTCAGCTGCCCTGTCTCGAGTGCTTAAGCCAAATTGACCACTTCTTGCAGGCTTCAATTGCCCTTTTCCAAGACTGAGACTTGAACCCAACCACACATGTATCACGTATCAGTTCTTCAAAGTGAACAGCAGCAGACACAACTCTGCAGCCGCAGGCTCGCCCCAGCTCCCACAAGACCCACACGTACTAATTCGCCAACTCACCAGGTGCTTGTCTACAACTGGCAAGAAGGTACTCGACGTAGATAACATTCGTCAGAGTCTGATACTGTTTCTGCAGGAGCTCCATTGCAGCCGAGTGAGTAGTGCGGTGGCCGATCTGAGCGAAGAGTAGATCTCATTTGTCTTCCTCTCTCAGCACGTCATTGTGTCTTTGGATCTTTAGGGTCAGTGTCCAGTTTGTCCACCCATATTGCCTTGTCCGTGGCCCAAAATTAAGGTGATTAAATTGTCCTATCTGGACAATATTTTACTGAGAGTTGTGATCAATAGGCTTTAATCAAGTTAAGACATCAACACATTTCACACGTTGCTGGCCTGGTTCCAATGCCAGTACTGAAGGAAGAGTTTTGGCCTAATAGACTTTCTAGGGATTATAGGGATAATAGACTTTATAGAGGAGTCACAAATTCAGGAGGTAGGCCAGCTCATACAGTGGTTGCACCACAGCCACTACTCTGTCTCTCAGACTTGGTTTAAATAACTGCAAAGAATTTGTTTGCTGCTACTCAGTGACTGATACCCCATTCAGGCAAAGCAAATATCATGTGTTCTGGACAGAAAAATGATAAATATATTTTAATCTTGACATGCAAAATATAGAAACTAGGAAAGGGGAATAAACAATGAGCCCAGAGATTGTAGCCTAAACAAGATCTACACATACCATCTGAGATCAAGAACCATTAGTGCCGCAGCATTAAAGCAACCAAATTAATCCTTCGCTTTTATAGCCAGGGATTCAAAATTAATCCCTCAGTAGGTGATAATGAGTATGAAAGAAAACACTAAGTTCAGTGCGCAATTTTGATGCTATTATGTAATAAGGATTATGAAGCATTATACAAAAGTCCAGAAGAGTTCATACTTAAGGATATCTTTACTATGGAGACCATAGGTGCATAAATAGAAGTAGAAGGCCACTAAGCCCCTTGTGCATGGTTTTCTATTGGTTAAGATTATTGGCTCTTACCTCAGTGCCATTTTCCTCTATATGCTCCTTAGCTATTGGTTCCCTTAATCTTCAAATGATATTGATTTCTATCATGGAAAATACTAAACAGCATGGTTTCCACAGCCTTCTCCATAGCAGAGTTCCTATGGTTTACTATATTTTCAATGAAGAAATGTTTTCTCATCCTCGTCTTGAATGGCAATCTCCTTATTTTGAGACTGTGACCCCCTGGTTCAAGCATTCTACCAGGTGAAACATCAAGCCTGCATTTACTGTGTAAGAATTTTATGTTTGTGTTTCAGTGAGATCGCCATTCATTCTTCTAACTCCAGAGATATTGGGGTTAATCTAGTTAATCTTCCATTCTAAGAATCAATCTTGCAAACATATCCTTTCTTAATACAGAGCAGTACTCCGTAATCCTCAGTCTCCCCATAGTCCAATGCAAGTACAGTAAGATACTTCTAATCTTGTTCTATGCTTTACAAGATTCAAGATCAATTTATTGTCATGAGACAAAGACAGTGCAATATTACACAGAATTTGCTTTCATCTGCCATAAGACAGACAGGTTCGCCATCGGCTGAAATTGCCTGAAGCACAGAGTCAGCGCCAAGGGAGGCCATTCGTGGCTCACTGTCAGATCCACCCCCTCCCACATCTTTAGTGTGTGTTAAGTGTCACTAGCATCTAGCTTGGCGTAGGCTAACAACTCTCCACGCAATAAAAGCAGCGTTTTCAGCTGCTATATCAGAGGGACAGGGGAGGTTTACAGCCGTTCAACAAGTATCCGCCACCAGCAACCTCCCCCAGCTGAGTGAATTTATGACTGTCGGACTGTGTCCACCCCAGTTACCCTACTGCCCCCCTCTAACATTCATTCTGGCGCTGACCCTGCTTCTAACAGTCACAAAAAGAGAAGTTAAAGAGGGACCCCTTAGAGTCACCAAGTGTTCATGGATTTGCCTCCAGTGCTTCCACAACCCCCACAGCCACACAGATTCCAGTCCAAACCATCAGCAGCCCAAGCTCCAGATCCTAACCTCTGATACAATCAGGAACCTTTCAGAGCCCTTGGCACCCTCTCGCATCCTAGTTCCGACATCTGGTACCCCTTCAGCCAGTCTCAAGCAAGTCTCTAGCAATCACTGTATGGTGTGAATCCCTTGACCATAGTCTCCAGCAGCCCACAGCCTGCGTGGGTTCCTTGCCATGAGTCACCAACAGCCTGCTACCTGTGTGTTTCTTCAACCGCAGAACTCCTCTCTGGTCCGCCACCGTGATCACTGTCCTGTGGATCATTTCCTCTGGTTCTCCTTCTTAAATGAGGTGGGAGGGGAGGGGTCCTCCACATTTTCTGGTGCCCTGCACCAGTCCTTCTCTTGGTTACTGCCGATTATATGTTCAGCCATCTTGGGCGCAGACCCTGTGGTCGCAGTATTTTTAATTAAAACCATCATCATTTATTACAGAGCTCCCAGCAGTGGGACTGAGCAGTTGACTCTGCTCCCTGCTCTCTGTGGGACCACACCAGCGGCAGCACTGCTGTTACAGCAGCGCTGCCATTTTCAGACCTCCTTAGGAAGTGAATCACCCCAATGTCAAAAACATGTTAGAGGTTACATAAACAGTGGAACAAGGGAGCTTACCTCAGAAAAAGTGCACAGAAAGTTTAGATTTAGCAGAGAATTCTCCATGTTTTTCCCATGAAGGCTGGAATAAACCAATTGTGTAAAAGATTATTCTAGTGAATTAATTAGGTGAGAGCAATTGGTTTCTCAGGAGGTCAGATTGCAGAGTTTAGAAATTTATTCCTTTTTGTAAAACAATCTGCACAGGCAACCTTACATTCTAAAATTCACCTGATGTTTGGAAAATAATTAAATCTGGCCTTTTCAAAGAATATTTCTTTATTCCAACTTCTTGCTGCTAATACACAACCTTGATACCAACTGGGCATGGCACCAATTCTGTCAATGGGACGAGAAACCCTAGTGACCCGTATTTCTTGCTTTGAAGGATTTCTAATTTAAAAACATGGAACGTTCTCTAAGAATATGTTTTCTTGATTCTAAAATTATTGGAGTACGAGTCAGGATTCAGGCTCTTAAAACTACGGCCTTACTTACCTTAGTTACATATGAAAATTTAAATTGGCCCAACTGCTCCTGCTCTGCTGGAAATCTACTCTATATTCTCATTTTAAACTAGTTTCTAACAATTTTAATAAATTGGTTTCTTCCACCTAATGAAATTCTGTATATTTGCTTTAACAATTCACTTCATGGTAAAGATCTGAGATCAAAGGAATACCAGTGCTTTTAATTAATTATTTGGGTTCTGGAAAACTATTTGACTCCCACTTTTGTTATCCAAGAAGAGGTCAGCAAACTAATCATTGAGCAGGAAATCTACCAGAAACCTCCTGGTTTGTGGATCACTTCAGCAATGTCATCTGAAGCTGTATTGATTTTCCTTTAGATTTTGTTCTGGTTTTGATTTCGCGAGAACAAAAATCCATTGATTATTTAATTGTTTTCTTTCTTAGATGCTCTGCAAATATTGGATATTTGGGGCTTGCACAACGTTTATCACTAAATCCAGCAACTTGCATGCACTTCGGTGTAATAGAACACGAATTTCTGCATGCAATTGGTTTTCATCATGAGCACTGCAGGAACGACCGTGATAACTACATCAAGATCATATTGGAAAATGTTTTAAAGAGTAAGAAAATTGAGATAGTCTCTTTTGGATATTGATAGATACTTTTGAAATTTGATTCACATTTTCTATAATTTACTTCCAGGTTGTACAGCACAAAAACAGGCCAGTCAGCTCATCAAACCCATGCTGACCTTACTGTCCATCCATGCTTATCATATTTGCCTGACTATCCAATTTTAGCTACTTTATAATTTAATTTTATCTGTGCAAAATACCACAATAAATTTGGTTGATAAACAACTACATATAGATTCCCACATAATCTTCAACCATCTCAGAATCCATAAAACCAGAGAGAAAGCAAGTCATCCTCAATCTCAAAAATGTAGGGAAATACAAAAGTAGAGGGATTATTCCAGAAGTGTGTTAATGAAGTGTAGTCACAGTGTGGTTATACAAGGGATTAGGCTGACATTGTGTATCATACAACAGAAAAAATGAGAAGGTGCTGGAGCAGGTTCAGAATTACAAGAATGTTTCCAGGACTGGAAAATTGTGACTATGGGGATAGAGTGGACTATTTAGGGTTCTTTTCTTTGGAACAGAGGAATTCAGGAAAAGCAATTGTGGAGTTTAATAATGAAGAGGGGCATGGACAGGATAGATTTCTCTCAGTTAAGGGGTAGTATCAGAGGCTATAAACTTAAAGCAATTGCTGAAAGGACTTGTGAGGAGACAAGGAAAAATGTATTCACATAAATGGCAGTATGGATCCAGAACTCACTGGGCCTAAGGGTGGAAAAAGCAGGAATTCAACACATTTAACAGTTCTTGGATGTTAGCTACAGATCTATGGACCCAGTGCTAAGAGGTTTTGCTAAGCTGCGTAGTTGTTTTTAAAACAAGTGTAAAGGTACATGAGGAGACAGTTTTCCACCAAGCTATATTAGCTTTCTTTAAGGAACACTTGGATAACTACATTGGTGGGAGAGGATTGGAGGGGTATGGGCCTAATGCGGGAAAATTGGTCCATAGTAGTTGGGCACAGACTAGCTGGGCCTGTTTGTATTGTAGGAAAGTAGACCTTTGTTAAGATGGCACTTGAAGTGAGTTTGTTCCGAAATAGAAGCTGGTGAAGTACATTTCTACACTGCTTGGAGTTTTCTAACTATATTCATATTTAGGATCCTAATTCATATATGGTAGGAATGGAAAAATGGATTACAATAGCAATGCAATTAATCCCATCACTTCAAATTAGAGCTCAACTCTCCATCATATACCTCAAATGCATTCAGCATGAGCACACCTTCCTGTCTGCCCTCCCCAAACTACCACCTCCATTTAGCAAAAGCTCTACAAGGGATCAACGAGTACTTGAAAATTTGTTGATGATTATTTGTTAATTGTTTAGGATTAAATCATAAATTAATTGTTAGGATTTTGCGAAATCTGAATTTTTAAATCATTATTTCTAATTGCCAAAACTTTCAAGGGAGAAGTGTATCCATTACACTTTAATTTTATCTTGACCTCAAGCTTCTGGATAAACCAATTACTCCCAGATACATGGTATTCCCCTTAGTCTGCAACATAACAGAAGAGAGGTATAGAGCAAGAAGATTTCAGGTCATTAGGAGAGAAATGACAAGATGGGGAAATAGATCTCAGAATCTATCAGTTTCTGCTGCTGATGTTCACAGAGTGTTCCCTTGTTTGAATCTCAATTAGGCATCTGGATTTCCTGAACAGTGTCCTCTTTGAAATATGTGGCTTGGATTGCATCCACAAACTGGTGCTTCCATGCAGCCGGAAGGATGAGTGAAATATTCCACCCGCATTGCGTCTTCCAAACCAACCCTCTCCTGCAAGTTGCCCTTCAAGTCACACAATCTTAACGTGAGACACATCAATGTTCCTTTAATATTTACAAAAACGTACAGGGATTATATGTTAAAAAGTTTACATTTAAATTTGACATCCAGCCCATTAACAGGCCCTTCCAGCCCATGAGCCCATGCTGCTTAATTACTCCCAACTGATCTACAAATTGTGTACATTTTGAAGGGTGGGAGGAATCTGGAGCACCCAGAGGAAACCCACATAGACATGGGGAGAAAGTACAATCTCCTTACAGACGGCGCTGGGTTTGAACCCTAGTCACTGCTAGTGCTGCAACAGAGTTACACTAACCACTAAACCGTGCTGCTTTGGATCATTAATTAATAGCATCACAGGGAATACGATGGTTTAACCTGCAGCTGACGTGGACATTTACCCCCTCCATAAATCTTCGTCCGCAAAGCCAAGAAAGAAAGAAATGGAAAAGGACAAAAGGTAGAGCCTTGAGCAGTAGTAACCGCATTCATGATGAAATCTGGACTCCATGGGGAATTGGGGTGCCTGTCACAACATGTTGACCACATAAGAAATTGCTCCAAAGGTATTGCTGTCCAGCACACAATGGTGTTCCTTACATAAATTGTTAAATACATTGCTGAACTGTCACCTCCTTGCCCTTAGAAATCACTTTTACACCAATTATGAATTTTAAGGCTGTGTAAAATATGACAAAACTAAACCAAATGACTGTACTCACCATCACATAAAGTATTAAATCTTCAAAGGGAATGTTGCTGTTAATCAGCCCACAACTGCAATACCTTTATGTTCAAGCATAGATAAACTAAGCTTTTGTACTTACTTTGCCTAACCCTGGAAACAGTTAAATTTATGTTTGTCATAAAAACAACATCTTGCTATAGGCTACATCTTGACTTTTACACAGGAAATTCTTTTATTGTCATGTAATAAATCAGAAAATGTATTACACAAAATTTACTTTAATCGACCATAAGGCAGACAAGATTTGTCATCAGCAGAAATTGCCTGGCATCTCTTACAGTTATAGAAAGAGAAGCAAAAGAGAGTGCTCCCCAGTCACTGAGTGTCCATGGATTCACCTTCAGTACTCCCAGAGCCTCAGCCTTCAGTCCATACCATTGGGAACCTGAGTTCTAGATCCAAACCTCTAAAAGCCCGGAGGACCATCAGCACCACCTTGCATCATGATTCTGTATCTGGTACCCCTTCATCTAATCTCCAGCAGTCCTTTGACTGCAGTTGCTAGCAGCCTGCAGCCTGTGTGAATTCCTTACCTAAAATCACCAACAGCTTGCCATCTGTGTGCCATCTGTTGTTCGGTTGTAGAGTCCATCACTGGTCTACCGCCGTGGTCATCACCCCATGGGTCATCTCTGCTTCTTCTAAAAGCAGGGTGGGCTCCCCATTTTCTGGTGCCCTTTGCCAGTCCGTTGCTTCCCCAGAGTCTGCATCCCCTCATGGTCGCTGCCAAATATAGGTGGTATCATATTGGTCCAGACCCCATAGTTGCAAGATTTAAAAAAATAAACCATCATCGGCTCCTTAACAGGCCATTTAAAGTCTGTATGGAGAAGTCGGCAATTGGACTGGCCAGTTGGACCAGCTGTGTCTCCACTCCCCGCCCTCTAAGGGTACACGGCAGTACTACCATTACAGCATCTCCGGCAGCGCCACCTTTTTTTTATTTAACCTACCCTGGTCTAGGATTCCATTTAAGCTAAATTCACTTAATTCTAAATGATAAAAGGCAAAGCAATTTATTCACTGCTCCAGAGATTTCCATTTGGATGAAAATTCTGAATGCAGAAATAAATAAATGAGAGATAACTTCATTTGATTTGGCAGTCCAAATAACTATTGCTGGCCTATGGAATGCTCATTCACACTGCTGCACCCCCTTATTGTAATGGTAGAATAATTCCGTATGAACATATTCTATTATCATCAACACATGGCTTTAATAGCAATTTTAGGGATATATTGTTTGAACAATTTTTATTTGAACTCCATTGAAATATTGTAATTCAAAAATATCAACTTCTTGTATCAAATAATTAAATCAGTATACTGTAGCACTCCTTCTATGTGAGCATGGAGAACGACACATACACCAAAGCCATAGAAACAAGACTAGTTTATTGCTCTGGCCGTCACACTTATATGGGCCCCAGGTGCTGATGTCAGGGCCCTGAATCATCGGAGCTCCAGCCTGGGGTTGGCCAGCGTTCCTGCTAGAGTCCCCCATCTTCCCACCATGAAGAAACTCACCTGGGACGACGGCCAATGTCACCCCCAGATTCAAGCTGTCACTGCATTTGTTGGCCGTTTTGTGGGCTGGTCCACATTTCCATGCTACACGACCACCCCCCCCCCCCCAATTCCAGAACCGGCAATTGGGCTGAAGTCCTCTGACTTGGGCCTCCTGCATCACAGGGGAGGAGGAGTGGTGACTGCCTCATCACAGATCAGATATGCCAGTTTCAGGTGGTCGACAGTAAAAGTCCTCTCCTTGCCGGCGATGTCAAGGACAAAGGTGAAGCTGTTGTTCCTGATGACCCGAAAGGGCCCCTCATAGGGTCATTGTAGAGGTGGCTGGTGTGTGCCCCTTCTCACAATTACATACTGACAAGTCTTTAAGGCACAGGGTATGTTATGTTTGGCTGACTGTGTGGTGAAGATTGCCATGGGTTCAGGGACTCCAGTTTTCACTGCAAGTTCTTGAGGGTTGCCATGGAGTATTCTGGGCATTTGTCGGGGGCCAGGAGCTCCCCCAGGATGATTAAGGGCACGCCGTAGATCATCTCTGCTGCTGAACCATTGAAGTCCTCCTTTGGCACAATACAAATCCCCAGCAGGACGGACCCTTGAGTTGGGCCATCAAGGCTGCCTTGAGGTGCCTGTGAAACCGCTCCACCAACCCATTGGCTTGAGGGTGATACGCCATGGTGTGGTGGAGTTGTGTCCCTAGGAAGTTAGCTGGCATTGCATAGAGACCAGAGGTAAATTGAGTCCGCTTGTCCGAGGTTAGGTACTCTGGGACCCCGAATCTGGACACGCATGTGTCGATGAGTGCCCTGCAGTAGGTTTCTGTTGTGGTATCAGCCAGCAGGACCGCCTCAGGCAACCTCGTGGAGTGGTCAACCATGGTCAAGAAGTATCTCACCCCATGGGAAACTGGTAACGGCCCCACCCTGTCAATATGTATGTTACTGAACCTGCACCACGCTGGTTCAAAGGTCAGTGTGGGTGCATTTGTGTGAACCTGCACTTTGGAGAAATTACACTTCATGTAGGTTTTGGCCTACTGGCTGACCTGCTTAGGGAAGCCATGTCAGACAAACCTACTAGCCACTATCTTGACTGTGGCTTGGATTGCATTCACAACCTGGTGCTTCCATGCGGCCGGAAGGATGGGTTGAGGGCTGTTGGTAGAGGCGTTGCACAGCAGTGTCAAGTTACCTGGGCCAACAGGGACATCTTCCACCCTGAGATCGGAGACAGCTGTTCTATACGTGTGGATCTAAGGGTACTACTGCTGCACTTTGGCAAAAGCCACATAGTCGACCCCCTGGGACAGGGTGTGTACCGACTCAATCGCACGCCATGACAGAGTGTCGTTGCCTTCCCCCATGATGTGCTGTATGTCCGTGGTAAATCTGGACACATAGGACATGTGTCTCTGTTGTTGGGCCAACCATGGGTTTGATACCTTATAGAAGGTGAAGGTCAGCGGCTTGTGATCCATGAAGACCTTGAATTAATGACCCTCCAAAAAGTAACAGAAATGTTTTACTGCCAGGTACAGTGCCAATAGCTCTTGGTTAAAAGCACTGTATTTGAACTCTGGGTGGCAGAGGTGCCCACTGATAAAGGCCAGGGTTTGATACTGGCCTTTGAAGAGCTGTTCCAGTACATCTCCTACCATTGTGCAGGAGGTGTCAACTGTCAGGGCGGTAGGTGCCTCCAGTCTGGAGTGGACCAAGAGTGTGGCCTTGGCCAGAGTGTCTTTTTTGGCATTCTGGAATGCCCTCGAAAACTCATCGTCTCAGGTAATGTCTATTGACTTGCCCGCCATCAGCACGAAGAGGGGACAAGCCAAAAGGCATTACCTGGGATGATGCATGCCACTGCTGGAATGAGCCTGTGATAAAAATTTATCATACTGGCGAATTCCTGTAGCCCTTTTAAAGTGCATGGCTTGGCAAAGTGCCAGACCACCTTGACCTTCTCAAGGAGGGATTTAGCCCTGTGTCTGTTTATTCTGTGCCCTAGAAAGTCAGTAGTGTCCAGGCCAAATTTGCACTTCGCACGGTTAATTGTCAGCCAAAACTCACTCAGCCAAGAACAGAGTTGTCTCAGGTGGGTGGTGTGGTCTTCGTGGCTGCGGCTAGCAATGAGAATATTGTCCAAATAGATGAATGCAAATGGGAGGTCCGGGCCCCTGGCATCCATCAGTCACTGGAAAGTTTGTGCTGCATTCTTTAGACCAAAGGGCATTCAGAGAAACCAAAGTCTTGAGGACGTCCTGGGGATGAACTGGTATTTGATGGTACCCCGGATGAGGTCCACCTTGAAGAACATCCAGGTCCTGTTGCTTTTGGCAGCCAAGTCTTAGATGTGGGGCACAGAATATCTGTCAGGTGTGGTGGCCTCATTGAGGTGGCAGTAGTCGCCACATGATCTCCAATCCCCCACTGATTTGGGCACCATGTGAAGGGGGGAGGCCCAGGGGCTGTCACCAGTTCCTCCATTTTCTTAAATTCCTCCTTTGCTAGGTTAAGCTTTACAGGAGGGAGTTGGCGTGCCCTGGTGTGGAGCGGGAGCTCTCAGACAAAATGTGATGCCTTACCCTGTGTTTTGGCTCAGCCGCAGAGAACTGTGGCGCCACTATCAAGGGGAACTCTGCCAAGATTCAGGCAAATTTATTGTCTGAAAGTTTTGTAGAGTCCAGGTGGGTGGGTGGGGGGGGTAGCTTGGCTTCCCTCAGAGGCAGAGTCTTAAAAGTTTTGGCATGCACCAAACGCTGTCCCTTGAAGTTGACAAGCAAGTGGGCCCAAAGGAAGTCGGCCCCAGGAGCGGTTGCGCCACTGCTGTGAGAGCGAAGGTTCATGTAAAGCAGCTGTTGCTAAACTGAAGGGGAATGGTGCAGGTACCAAAAGTCTGAATTTTGGAGCTGTTGGCTGCCCTCAGTGCTGGGCTCTGCTTGCTGTTGCAGGTGTGGAGGCCTGCAGGGGGTAGGACACTTATCTCGGTGCCAGTGTCGAACAGGAAATGCCTGCCCGACAAGGAGTCACAAGCGTAGAGGAGGCTGTCACATGGACCAACCACCACAGCCATTAATAATGTTTGGCCAGGGCGTTTCCCATAAACCCGCAGGGCGGGCAGCATTGACAGGCCTCTGCATCACATCGCTGATGATAATAGGAGAACTGCCATGGGGTATTAATTTGCCTCTCCGCTGGTCTTGGTCTCACAAGCAGCTGTTCATGGAGCTTGCTGATGTGGTCTAGGATGGCGCTGGTGTCCTCTTTCACTCTCCAGAGCATGTCCACCATGGCAGTGACCCTCGCCCATGAGAAAGAGTCGGATATCCTTGGGCAACTTCTCCAGAAAGATCTGCTTTAAGACCAAGCAAGGTTTGTGGCCCTCAGTTAAAGCAAGCATCTTAGTTATTAGGGCAGACAGAGCCCTGTCTCCAATCCGTCCATATGCAGCAAAGGGCGGCACATTCGCACTGGGAGTGCCAAAAAGTGTGGTTTAACAGCAATTTGAGGGACGTTTATGTGCCTTGCTCTGGAGGCTGATGTAGGAAATCTACGACCCTTGCCGCTGTAGCCTGATTGAGGTCACTCATGACATAAAAGTAGCAGGTGTCGTCGGCAGAGATATATTGAAGTTGGAACTGAGCCTCGGCCTGCTCGAACCACACGTGTGGCTGCGACACTCAAAACATTGGGAGTCTGAGTGAGACCACGTGGATGGTTGCTGGCTCCGTTTGATCTGTCATCTTCAGGTCCAACTTTGATTAGACCTGTCAGGGTCAGCAATGTAGCATTCACACTACACAAGTATGGAGAAGAACGACACGCACACCAAAGCCTTGGAAACTAGACTGGTTTATTGTTCTGGCCATCTCACTTATATGGGCCTCAGGCGCTGACATCACCTGGGATGAAGGCCAGTGTCACTCGCAGGTCCGAGTAGTTGCTGCATTCATCGGCCATTTTGTGGGTTGGATTTGCGTCTCCATGTGCAGGGCACTACAATACACTGAATATGTAAAACCAAATTTCAGCTGTAATACAACTGGGCATAGTCCAATCAACAACTTTTATTTGCATATTGGCATCATATTTTTTTTTAAATTTTTTATTTTTCACACCATAAATCACATTAGCCATGATACACACTTTTTCCTTTTCACACATATACAGTGACATTTTCTCCCCCCACCTCCCTCCTCCCAACCCACCCCCACTCCCATCCATTTAAGGTATACAATCTAGGATACATTAAACCAGTCAGACAATGTTGTCACTCAACAAAAAAAAAACACCAGAAATTCTACTGAGTCCATTCTTTTCTTTCCTTCTCCTTCCATCAACTTAGGTAATGATTGTCCCCGGTAGGTTTTCGCTATTGTATTTAATGTAAGGCTCCCATATTTGTTCAAATATTTCAATATTATTTCTTAAACTATATGTTATTTTTTCTAATGGAATACATTTATTCATTTCTATATACCATTGTTGTATTTTCAAATTATCTTCCAATTTCCAGGTTGACATAATACATTTTTTTGCTACGGCTAGAGCTATCTTAACAAATCTTTTTTGTGCATCCTCCAAATCAATTCCATATTCTTTGTTTTTTATGTTACTTAGGAGAAAGATCTCTGGATTCTTTGGTATATTGTTTTCTGTTATTTTATTTAATATCTGGTTGAGATCTTCCCAAAATTTTTCTACTTTCTCACATGTCCAGATTGCATGAATTGTTGTTCCCATTTCTTTTTTACATCGAAAACATCTATCAGATACTGTTGGGTCCCATTTATTTAACTTTTGAGGTGTAATGTATAGTCTGTGTATCCAGTTATATTGTATCATACGTAGCCTTGTATTTATTGTATTTCTCATCGTTCCAGAACATAATTTCTCTCATGTTTCCTTTTTTATCTTTATATTTAAATTTTTGCTTAGTTTTACCATTTGTTTCCTCATTCTCCTTTTCTTGCAGTTTAATATACATATTTGTTATAAATCTTTTGATTATCATTGTATCTGTAATCACATATTCAAGGTTACTTGCCTCTGGCAAACTCAAACTGCTTCCTAATTTATCCTTCAAGTAGGATCTCAATTGGTAATATGCCAGCGCTGTATCTTGAGTTATATTGTACTTATCTTTCATTTGTTCAAAGGATAAGAATCTATTTCCTGAAAAACAATTTTCTATTCTTTTAATCCCTTTTTTCCCCATTCTCTAAAGGAAAGGTTATCTATTGTAAAAGGGAGTAACTTGTTTTACGTCAATATTAGTTTTGGTAATTGATAATTTGTTTTATTTCTTTCTACATGAATCTTC
Source organism: Narcine bancroftii (assembly GCF_036971445.1). Taxonomy (NCBI): domain Eukaryota; kingdom Metazoa; phylum Chordata; class Chondrichthyes; order Torpediniformes; family Narcinidae; genus Narcine; species Narcine bancroftii. The sequence continues at coordinate 252,753,130 of NC_091469.1, read as the reverse complement.
TTCCAAATATTGAGGAGATGATGTAATACTGGAGAAGTTCTATGTTGTACCAATTTTTCATCCCATTTATATAATATGTGTTCAGGTATCTTTTCCCCTATTTTATCTAATTCTAATCTCGTCCAGTCTGGTTTTTCCCTTGTTTGATAAAAATCTGATAGGTATCTTAATTGTGCGGCTCTATAATAATTTTTAAAGTTTGGCAGTTGTAAGCCTCCTTGTTTATACCATTCTGTTAATTTATCTAGTGCTATCCTCGGTTTCCCCCCTCTCCATAAAAATTTCCTTATTATTTTCTTTAACTCCTTTAAGAATTTTTCTGTCAGTTGTATTGGCAATGCCTGAAATAAGTATAATATCCTTGGAAAAATTTTCATTTTAATACAGTTTATCCTTCCTATTAGTGTTAGTGGTAAATCTTTCCAATGCCCTAAATCGTCCTGTAATTTTTTCATTAGTGGATAATAATTGAGTTTATATAGTTGGCCGAGATTTTTGTTTATTTGTACACCTAGGTATCTTATTGCCTGCATTTGCCATCTAAATGGAGATTCCTTCTTAAATTTTGAGAAATCCACATTATTCATAGGCATTGCTTCACATTTATTTACGTTTATCTTGTCACCCGACACTTCTCCATATTCCTTCAATTTCTTATATAATTCTTTTATTGATAGTTCTGGTTCTGTTAAGTACACTATAACATCATCCGCAAATAGACTGATTTTATATTCCTTGTCTTTTATTTTTATTCCTTTTATATTATTATCTATTCTTATCAATTCTGCTAGTGGTTCTATAGCTAACGCAGACAATAAAGGTGATAGTGGGCATCCCTGCCGCGTTGACCTGTTTAAGTTAAATTGCTTTGATACATGTCCATTTACTGTCACTTTCGCTTACGGTCCTTTATATAATGCTTTAATCCAATTAATATACTTCTCCGGTAAACTGAATTTTTGCAATACTTTGAACAAATAATTCCATTCTACTCTGTCAAAGGCCTTCTCTGCGTCTTAAGCAACTGCTACTGTAGGTGCTTTATTTCCTTCTACTGCATGAATTAAGTTAATAAATTTACAAATATTGTCTGTTGTGCGTCTTTTTTTGATAAATCCAGTTTGGTCTAAATTTTCCATTTTCGGTACGTGCTCTGCTAATCTGTTTGCTAATAGTTTAGCTATTATCTTATAATTTGTGTTTAGTAAAGATATTGGTCTATATGACGCTGGTAAGAGTGGATCTTTCCCTTGCTTTAGTATTACTGTAATTATTGCTGTTTTACATGAATCTGGTAAGCTTTGTGTTTCATCAATCTGGTTGATTACATCCAGGAGGGGCAGAATTAATAAGTCTTTAAATGTTTTGTAGAATTCTATTGGAAATCCATCCTCTCCTGGTGTCTTATTATTTGGTAATTTTTTTATTATCTCTTGTATTTCTACTATTCCAAATGGTTCTGTTAATTTATTTTGTTCCTCTATTTGTAGTTTTGGTAGTTCAATTTTAGTCAGAAATTCATCTATTTTCCCTTCTTTCCCTTCGTTTTCAGTTCGGTATAATTGTTCATAAAATTCTCTAAAGTTTTCCTTAATTTCTTTTGGATTATATGTAATTTGGTTGTCTTTTTTCCTTGATGCCAATACCATTTTCTTTGCTTGTTCTGTCTTAAGCTGCCATGCGAGGATTTTGTGCGTTTTTTCACCCAGTTCATAATATTTCTGTTTTGTCTTCATTATATTCTTCTCCACCTTATTTGTTTGTAGTGTTTCATATTTTATTTTTTTATCCGCCAATTCTCTTCTTTTAGTTGTATCTTCCTTCATTGCTAATTTTTTTTCTATATTTACTATTTCCCTTTCCAACTGCTCTGTTTCCTGATTATAGTCCTTCTTCATCTTGGTTACATAACTTATTATTTGCCCTCTAATGAATGCTTTCATTGCATCCCATAGTATAAACTTATCTTCCACTGATTTCGTATTTATTTCAAAATACATTTTTATTTGTTTTTCAATAAATTCTCTAAAATCCTGCCTTTTAAGTAACATGGGGTTTAATCTCCATCTATACATTCTTGGAGGGATGTCCTCTAGCTTTACTGTCAATGGGTGAATGGTCCGATAGTATTCTTGGTTTATATTCTGCTTTTCTTACTCTATCTTGCATACTAGCTGATAACAAAAATAGGTCTATTCTTGAGTATGTTTTATGTCTAGCCGAGTAATATGAATATTCCTTTTCTTTTGGGTGTTGTTTCCTCCATATATCCAAAAGTTGCATTTCTTCCATTGATTTAATTATAAATTTGGTTACTTTGTTCTTTCTGTTAATTTTTTTCCCAGTTTTATCCATATTTGAATCCAAATTCAGGTTGAAATCCCCTCCTATTAATATGTTCCCTTGCGTATTTGCTACCTTCAAAAAGATATCTTGCATAAACTTTTGATCTTCTTCGTTAGGTGAATATACATTGAGTAGATTCCAAAACTCTGAATATATCTGACATTTTATCATAACATATCTCCCTGCTGGATCTATTATTTCCTCTTCTATTTTAAATGGCACATTTTTACTAATTAATATAGCCACTCCTCTTGCTTTTGAATTATACGAAGCTGCTGTTACATGTCCTACCCAATCTCTCTTTAATTTCTTGTGCTCCAATTCAGTTAAGTGTGTTTCTTGCACAAATGCTATATCAATTTTTTCTTTTTTCAGTAAATTTAGCAGTTTCTTCCTTTTAATTTGGTTATGTATTCCATTAATATTTAAAGTCATATAGTTCAACGTAGCCATTTTATATTTTGTTTATCTTCCCTTTCCGTTTTTCCATCATTACCTTTCCTCCTTTTCCATTTTTGTTTTCTTATTTTAAACCCTTTATAAGACAACATTCCTAAAACATCAAACATTTTCCTTATTCTCCTATTTAAAACTTCTTTAGCCCCAATCTCCCCTTCCCCTCCTGAGTTGTCTTTTATCCCTTGTCGGACAACCACATCTCCCCTCTCCATTTGGGTTTGCGAATTCACTCGCAAGCGTCAGCTGATTTTGCAGTGACCGCAACTCCTCCCCACCCAGCCCCCCCAGAAAATATTTCACTTTTCATATGTAACAAAGGTCACTCTTTTAGTTCCCTCCTTATTCCCTCTATTCCATTTCCTTCCCTTATTATTTCTTGTCTATACTATCTATATTTTCCTCTAAATACGGATACATTCACGTATGCACATTATACATATACACACTTATACCTCTTTACCCACATACATATATATCGTGGTCATTTTTACTCTCATTACACGTCTTCATCCCTCAGTCTATTTTGTAATTGTTCTGCAAATTTTCGTGCTTCTTCTGGATCCGAGAATAGTCTGTTTTGTTGTCCTGGAATAAATATTTTCAATACCGCTGGATGCTTTAGTATAAATTTATACCCTTTCTTCCATAAAATCGCCTTTGCTGTATTGAACTCCTTTCTCTTCTTTAGGAGTTCAAAACTTATATCTGGATAAATGAAGATTTTTTGCCCTTTGTACTCCAGTGGCTTGTTGCCCTCTCTTACTTTTTCCATTGTCTTCTCCAGTACCTTTTCTCTTGTAGTATATCTTAGGAATTTTACTAAAATAGATCTTGGTTTTTGTTGTGGTTGTGGTTTAAAGGCCAATGCTCTATGTGCCCTTTCTATTTCCATTTCTTGCTGTAGTTCTGGACATCCTAGGATCCTAGGGATCCAATCTTTTATAAACTCTCTCATATTCTTGCCTTCTTCATCTTCCTTAAGGCCCACTATCTTTATGTTATTTCTTCTGTTATAATTTTCCATTATATCTATTTTCTGAGCTAACAGTTCTTGTGTCTCTATAACTTTTTAATTAGATTCCTCTAATTTCTTTTTTAAGTCCTCTACTTCCATTTCTACTGCTGCTTCTCACTCTTCCATCTTGTCCATTTTCTTTCCCATTTCTGTTAAGGTCATATCTATTTTATTCATTTTCTCTTCTGTGTTGTTTATTCTTCTTCTTAAATCATTAAATTCCTGTGTTTGCCATTCTTTAAATGACTCCATGTATTCTTTAATAAGAGAAAGTATATCCTTTATCTTGCCTTTCCCTTCTTCTTCTATTTCACTCTACTCTTCCTCTTCCTCTTCTTCTTCCTCTGGGTTGGCCATCTGTTGTTTCTTTGTTGCCCTTTTCTTCTCTTCTTTCTTGTTTTCGTTGTCTTCTGTGTTCTCCTCTTGCTGCAGGTGTTCTGCAGCTGTCGTTGCCGGCTGTGGAGATCGACTCCCCAGCTGGTCACCCCTCCCGTCGGTGTGTTTTTTTTCATGCGCGGTTGCGCACTTTTACTCGGCTCTACGAGCCATTTTTGTAGTCCACTTTCTACCAACCTGAGGGAGCGGGTTTCTCTCTCCACCGCGGGCCTCTTCGAACAGGTAAGGCCTTCTCCTTCTTCCTCCGTTGTCTTCTCTTCCTCTCTTCTTACCGTTGATTTCGATTTTTCTTTTTTTGTCGCCATCTTCTTTCCACCTTTATACTCACTTTACTTTAACTTTTATTTCTGTGCCTTTGTGTTTTCCTTTGTTTTTTCCGACTTTTCTGGAGAGGGCTGGAGTTCACCGTCCGGCCAGTACTCCATCACGTGACTCCCTGGCATCATCTTTTACGGTGAAATTATTTCTACGTGGAATAAGACTATAAATGGTCAAAATGTAGAAATAGATGTCATTCTACTGTAGTCTTGCTGTTATGAAAATAAAATTATTCAATGTTCAGTGGATGTATCTTACCTCATTTTCAGTCCAATTCCAATGATAAAAATGTCTTTGGGTTTCCCCACCCAATGTATTGGTATTCCTTCAGCAGATAGTTTGAATTCCATCTAACATACAGATTTTATCCAAATCACTGCTGACAGGACTGAATGAAGAAGCTGCAGGGAAATTCACTTTGTTTTTTTTAAAAAAAAGGCTATATTTCAACTATTCCAAGTGTTAAATGTTGACAGTTATGAGCAAATGTAGAATAGGTTCATTTGAATTAATTGTAGATATGTTATTTTACAGAGCATCACTACAATTTTAATAAGAAGAATACAAATAATCTGGGCACAGAATACGATTATGGTTCAATTATGCATTATGGCAGGTGAGTCTGAAACCAGATGGCACGGTGTGTACAATATCCTATTGTCCATAATGTAATATAAATGTAATAATGGAGCTGGCAAATATTGTACAGGCCCAATAAACATGGCTATTAATTTGATGTTTGAGGTCAGATTCAGATTGTGACTTCCTGCTCCTGTGGAACATGAACTGTGGTCCTTCACAAGTGTTTAGAAATTCAAATTAGATTCTATTTCCTTTTGCTGTAATGTATTACCTCAAAGCAGAATCCTGTGCACAGTTGAAAAGTCTCATTTAAATATAATTTTCAATTCAATAACTACAAATCCAAGTTTTTTTTTCTTGTTGGCTGTTGACCTTTTCTCAAACAGTGACCTCTGAGCTTGCCTTTTGCTTGTACAATCCTCATTTCAAACATTTTCATATTCTGCTCTGCTACATGATCTGGATTTCACTTTACCTGATGCTAAACATATTCTGCTAGTTTCTACAACAATTGAACCAAGGGTGCGATGAGGGATTACAGGAGTTTAATTTGGTTAAAGTCACCAGTTCAGACTTCCTCACATTTGTGAAACCTGTCACTACCATCTTTGGTGCCTTCCTATGAGCTTGCTCTTCTTTCTTAGTTTTTATACAATTTTCTCAAATACATGCATGTCACTTCCTTCTGGAACATACTTCCCTGCATCGTGGATATGAAAATTGATGATTCTTCTACCGAGCTGATGGCAATTTAAGAGAAATCCAGATCACAGTATTAATGCAGTCTGAAGGATGAATAAGTTCTGAGAATTCATTCTAGCCTTTTATTTCATTCATGTCCCAGATCACAAGGTACCATGACGCAAAGTAAATCCTTCCAACCAGCAAAAAATGATCATAATGAGCAGATATTGGAACAATCGAGTATCAGTACCTTATCAATAAGGGTGAAAGGCTGCAGAGAATTTAATTTTTTTTTAATTTTTGCAGCATGGTAGATACTGATTTCTGGCCATTTAAACCCGTGGCACCTAATTTCACCCAGATTAACCTACAACCACATTTGGAGGGTGGGAGGAAACTGGAGCACCCAGAGGAAACACAGGGATAGCATACAAACTCTTTACAGACAGCATCGGATTGATCCTGGGTCATTGGCGCAGTTATAACATTGTGCTAACTGCTAAAAAACCTGAGTAATTGAGTTATAAGGAAAGATTAAACAGTTAGGACTCCTATTCCCTGGAACATGGAAGATTTAATGGGGATAATACAATTATGAGGGGGATAGACATAGTAAATGCAAGCAGGCTTTTTCCACTGAAATTGGACGAGACACGGGTTAAGCATGAAAGGCGTGATGTTCAAAGGGAACATTAGGGGGATCTTTATGCAGTGAGTGGTGAGATTGTGGAACAAGCTTCCAGCTGAAGTGGTGAATGTAGGGTCATTTTCAACATTTTTAAAACAAATTATCCAGGTACATGGATGAGAGGTGGCATGGAGGTCCATGGTCCGAGTGCATGTTAATAGGACTAGGCAAAATAATAGTTCAGTACAGACTAGATGGACCATAGGGCCCATTTCTGTGCTAAAGTGTTCTATAGACCTTTTTGTAGTGGAAAAAAAAGATGAATATAAATGCAGATATTCTCCACCTTTACATCAATTCAACTACCTATATAAAAACGCCAACAACAGATGCTGGATGCAGACTCCAATCCATACAGGGGGTGGTCTCATTAGTGAAAGCAGTCACTTCACCTCACTCCATAAAGCTAATGCCACTGATGGCAGCTGCTTAGGGGTGGTCTGATGGCATCACAATGATGCCATCAGCCCACAACCCAGGGGCCACCACCAGAACTCCCTTGGTTTTTTGTGCTGGGATTAGGGTCCCTCCTGCCACCTGGAAATGTCCTCTTCCAATTACCCCTCCACCCCTTGTTCCTTCACCAAGTCCGCAAGACTGGAGAGAGTGGGAATAGATGTGAAAGCTAAGGGGGAGTGGAGGGAGTCCAGCCCAAAGAACAGGGAAGTCCAACGGGAGCAAGGAGTGTCAGAGCCTGCTGGAGCTAAAGGGCGAAGGGTCCTGGGTGCTGAGCTCCATGCCCTGGGAGGAAAGAGGACAGATGCTGAGGAGTACACACAGTGAACCAGAGTTGGGGAGTCCAATGGATGAAAGAGGGGAGTGAAGAGCCGGCTCAGCATGCCAGAAAAGCAGTGCCGGGCAAAAGAGCTTGAAGAAGGATCAATGACTTTCTTCGTTACCTATAATCACCCATGCAGCTGGAACCGCTCTGCATTTTCCAGAGTGGTCCCAGCTGCATGAAGATTATGGGTAACGAAGACAGTCATTGCTCAGTGCATATGTTTGACCTTACGGTGACGGGTGGCGCTACTGCACCACTTGCCTCCCTCTGCTCCAGAGGACGGCTCCCAACACTGCTCTCTATAAAAGCAATGCTGGAGCCTTCTCCATAAAAAGCTATGTCCGCCTTCTCAACCCCCTGCCATTCCCCCCCCCCCACCCCAAATTAATCCAGCCTCAAATTTGGTGCTGCTCCATAAAAACACCAAATATTTCTATCAAATGTCTGGGAAATTTAGAGTCAAGAGTGAGAAATCATAGATTACAATTACTTAAAAGCAGTGACTTGAAAGTATTTCATTAAAATACTTCTCATCTGAAAAATTAAAGTCATGAAGGTGCTTGACAAATACAACTCTTTTAAAATGTTAATTTTTTTGGACAAAAGACTCTTACCTTCTGTGAATTTCTGCCATTTTTCTATCAGCCACAGAGCAACCTTGGCATATTAGAAATCAAAAGATATGCCAGGATTAAAGTAGACAGCCCTGGTAAAAGGAATGAAATTAAAACAGTGCAAGAAGTGTTCAGCTACTCAAGCCTCATCTGTGGGAAGAGAAACAGTTAATAGACCATTTTATAGAGTAAAAAAATACGAATGTAAAGCTGGAAATTCTCCGCCCTTAGGTCACAGAACTTACCCTCATAAATACACCCCGACTGGCTCCCAGGTGCAAACTCCAATCCCTCTTTGACTTAGTGGCAGAGTGTAGCGCTCCGCTAAGCATCATGAATGTACTGCCACTGGAAGTGGCAGACTAGGAGCAGGCTGATGACGTTGCGGTCACATCGTCAGCCTGTGACACAGGAGCAGGATTTTTAAAATGTTGATAGCGTCCAGGATTTCTGTTTAGACACTAAGGCTGGCTCCAAACATTGCGATAAACTTTCCTCTTTACTCTGGGGTCATCATTCTCCACTGTAGGGCTCTTTCCACACTGGACGTGTGTGAATGATGTTGATTCGGTGGGTGGCACAACGGCACATTTTTACCACCTCCATTGGTTCCAGAGGACGCTACAAGGTGCCACTCTTCATAAATGTGGCGCAAAAGCAGCCTTTTAGGGCAGCTCCATTAAAACTAAGTTTGATTTTTTTTTCTCCACGAAATTAGCCGGCCTCGAAGCAGAGGCTCGACATAAAAACACCTAATGTTTCAGGTCAAAGGCCCTTCGTCAGAACTGGGAAGGAGTCAAAAGAAGCTTATTAAATAGCATGAATGAGGAGAGTGGTCATGGAGATAAGCTGCAAACAAGAGATTACCTGATTAGGAGAAGCAGTTAGCAGTCAATTAGAAAAGCGCACTAACGGGAAGACAGCTGATCAGCAATGGCTGAAGTTTCTGCGAGAAATGAGGAAAGTGCAAGACATGCACAGACCATAAAGAAAGAAAATTGTGAATTGAGACTGATGAGGGAATTTAAAACCAAACTAAAAGCAAAAGAGAGGTCATAGTAGGAAGCAAAAATTAGTGGGAAGATAGAAGGCTGGGAAATGTTTAAAAACTTAGAGAAGGCAACTAAGAAGGTGATTAGGAAGGAAAAGGTGAATTATGAAAGGAGATTAGCAAGTCACATCAAAGAGGATATGAAAGGCTTTTTTTAAAAATACAGGTACACACTGTTTAACATCCATTAAGGCAACATCTGACCACATATGCGTCCATGGTCCCATAATTATTCAGTTACCACGAGCAAATCCACAGCAATTTAGAAAAAATGATTGCTAGCTATAGGAAATTGTATACTCTATACGCACACTGATCCCACTGCCCCACTTTCTCCCCACTGCTCCATGTCAGTCCCCACACTGATCTCACTGCCCCGCTCTCTCCCCACAGCCCCATGTCAGTCCCCACACTGATCCAACTGCCCCGCTCTCTCCCCACTGCCCCATGTCAGTCCCCACACTGATCCCACTGCCCCGATTACAAATAAAAAGTTTAGAAGAAGAATCAGAATAGGACATATGTGGTAAATGGGAGAGCATTGAGGAATACAGAAGAGCAGAAAGATTTAGGAGTAACGGTACATCGTTCCCTGAAGGTAGAAACTCACGTGAATAGGGTGGTGAAGAAGGCTTTTAGTATGCTGGCCTTTATCAATCATTGCATGGGATATAGGAGTTGGGAGGTGATGTTGAGATTGTATAAGACGTTGGTGCGGCCTAATTTGGAGTTCTGTGTGCAGTTCTGGTCGCCTAATTATAGGAAGGATATAAACAGAGTGGAGAGAGTGCAGAGAAGGTTTACCAGAATGTTGCCTGGGTTTAAGCATCTGGAGTATGGCGAGAGATTGGACAGATTGGGTCTTTATTCTTTGGAGCGTAGAAGGTTGAGAGGGGATTTGATAGAAGTATTTAAGATTATGAAAGGGATAGACAGAATGGATGTGGATAGACTATTTCCGTTAAGAGGAGGAAAGATTAAAACAAGAGGACATGAGTTAAGAATTAAGGGGCAGAGGTTTAGAGGTAACATGAGGGGGAACTTCTTTACTCAGAGAGTGGTAGCTGTGTGGAATGATCTTCCGGGAGAAATAGTGGCGGCGGAGTCAATTGTATTATTTAAGAAAAGGTTGGACAGGTATATGGATGAGAAGAAGATGGAGGGTTATGGGCATTGTGCAGGGAGGTGGGACTAGAAAGGGGTGTTTGGTTCGGTGCAGACTAGAAGGGCCTAATGGCCTGTTTCCGTGCTGTAATTGTTATGTTATGAGATACACTGCAGTATCCCATATAGCTTTGCTAAGTATATAATATGGTGTTCACACAACGTCCACATTGCTTAATGTCCAATTTCACATAACATATTGTGGACGTTAAGCGGCATATACCTGTATATAAAGAGTGACCAAAATAGACATAGGACCAATAGAAAGCAATGCTGGAGAAATTGTAATGAGAAACAAGGAGATGGCAGAGGAAATGAATGAATATCTTGGATCAGTCTTAGTTGTGGAAGACATTAGTAGCATGCTGGACACTCGTGGCTCTCTCGAAGGAGAAGTGAATGCAGTCAAGATCACTAGAGAGAAGGTACTTGTTTGAAGAGATCACAGTGAGGATACACAGAGGAGATACAGTGGATGTTGTGTATTTGGACTTTCCAAAGGCCTTCAATAACATGCAATTACAGAAAGGATATTAGCATGGGTAGAGCATTGACTGATTGGCAGGAAACAGAGAATGGGAATAAAGGCATCCTATTCTGGTTGTCACTGTTACCTGTGGTGTTCCGCAGGGGTTGTTGTTAAGGCTGCTTCTTTTACATTGTACGTAAATGATTTTGATTGTAGAATAGATGGCTTTGTGGCTGAATTTGCAGATGATACCAAAGTAGGTGGGTGGTGCTGAGGATATAGAAAGGCTGCAGAGAGACTTGAATAGATTAGGAGAATGGGTAAAGAGGTAGCAGATAAAATACAAAGTGTACAGTCATACACTTTGGTAGAAGAAATAGACAGGTAGACTATTATTTAGATTGGGAGAAAATTCAAAATTTGGAGGTGCAAAGTGACTTGAAAGTCCTCGTGCAGGATACCCTAAAGGTTAGCCTCCAGTGGTGAAGAAGATGAATGCAAAGTTGGCATTCATTTCTAGAGGCATAGCATACAATGTTGATACTCGATAAAGCACTGGTGAGACCTCACTTGGAGTACTGTGTAGAGTTTTAGGTGCTGTATTAAAGAAAAGACATGCTAGCATTGGAGATAGTTCAGAGAAGATTTACTAGAATGACACCAAGAATGAAAGGGTTAGTATATGACGAACGATTGTCAGGTCTTGGACTGTACTCTTTGGAGCACAGAAGGATGAGTGGGTACCTCATAGAGGCATTTTGAATGCTGAAAGGCCTGAACAGATTAGATGTGGCAAGGATCTTTCCCATGTTAGGGGATTCGAGGACAAGAGGGCATAATTTCAGGATAAAAGGGCAGCAATTTAAAACAGAGGAATAAAAATTTCTTTAGTCAGAGGGTCATGAGTCTGTGGACCGTTGCCACAGGTGGCTGTGGAAGTAAAGTCATTGGGTGTATTGAAAGAAGAGATTGACAGGTATATGATTATTCAAGGCATCAAGGGTTACGGACAGAAAGCCGAGAAGTGGTGCTGATGGATCAGCTCATGATTAGAATTGATTTGCCAGCGGATCTACTTCTGCTCCTAAGTCTTGTGAGGACTGGAGAAAAAAAAATGTCAAGAGTTGTGAAATGCAGATCAGGAAGACCTGCCCAGCAGGTCAGATTAGGAAAAAACAACCAATTGAGCCAATATAACAGACTGATATGGACTGAAATAAAGTAAGAATTCAAGTTGTAAAATTTGATAGTGAATTTAGAAGCTTGCAATATCCTCAAACAGAAGATCTTGATGCTGCCTTGAGGACATCCTGCACCAATAGGCCAGTGTAAGTGGGATGAAGAATTAAAGTGACAGCAATGGGAAGCTTTGTGTCACCTCTGCAGATTAAGTGCAGGTTCTGGAGGAGCAATCACGCAGTCTGTATTTCATGTCTCCAATGTAGAGGAGGCCACACTGAACATTGAATATTCTACACTAGATTTGAACATTTCCTAGTGAGTTGCTTCTTTACCTGGAAAAACTATTTGATATTCTGAATGGTGAGAAGGGAAACAACGAAAATCTAAGAGTCGTGTCATCTGCCATTGCAAGAGAAGTGTCGCAAGGAAGGGATGGTTTGTGGGAACAGAAGAGTGCACCATGTGGTCAAAGGGAAACCTCCTTGAGAAAAACTGAAAGAGGAGAAGATGTACCTGGTACCTGTAACTGAATTTCTCTGAAGGCACTATTCATTATGGAAAATGTAATTTGAATGCAGAGGCTAGTGGGATGAAATTAGAGGATCAGGGAAGCTGATCTTGTTACTTGGGTAAGAGTAGAACCATGGGAGATGGACAATATGCATTCAAAGGCTTTAACTAGGTGAGGGGAAGCCTGTGCTTCAGAACAGAAGACATTGCAAAGCTACTGAGGGAATGTTTCAGCATATTCTAAAAGAATAGAGTCAAGGAGGCAGGATGAAACAAAGCATGGTCAACATAGCTATGACATAGTATATCTTCTCCACCCTTCCAGAGAAGTTCAGTTAAAACAGTGCAAGGGCCATGATGAGTTTGGGTTTTCGAAATCAAGAGATTTCTAAAAAGATCAAAGAGATTGTAGTGAGTTATGGATGACCACAGTGAAAAGACTGAGACAACAGACTGAGAGCTGGAGTAACACAACTTCTTTACTTCGAATTCCGCAGTGTAGTCTGTAAGGCTGTGTCTGGTCCTGCTCCTCACATTCCGGAACTTGCATCATGCTGATGTAAGCACACATGTGCCCTTCCAATCTGGACCGGAAAATAAGGTCCCGCAACTGACCACGCGTGGGAAGCAGGACCAGTTTGCCACTACAACTATATACATCGCCACACAACACCCCCTCCCCTCCACCCCAGAACCAGCACCGATGGTTTCATGATGCTTCGAGGATGAGGTTGGGGGATCTGTACTGGTTGTGACAAGTCTATGTAAGCTGGTTTCAAATGGTCTAGTGTGAACAGTTCCTCCTTCCCCCCAATGTCAAGTGTAAAGGTAGATGTGTTTCTTCGCAGCACCTTGTAGGGTCCCTCATAGGGGCACTGAAGGAGAGTCCTGTGGAGAGTCACACGAATACATATTTGGAGGTTAAGTCGGGGGTGGGGTAGTTGCAAAGTGCCTAACCATGTTGCCATGGTGGCTGTGGTGCAAGGGAGCCCAATTTGTTTTGCAGTCTCTTATGACTGTGGTGTCGGTAGTTTGATTGGGTGCTGAAGGAAGGAATTGGCCTGGATCTGCAAGGGTCTTGCCAAAAACTAATTCAGCCAAGGAGGCTTTGAAGTCATCCTTAGGCACTGTGTGTATCCCTAGGAAACCCAGGACAGTTCGTCTACCCAGTTGGGTTTCTCAAGCTGTGCCATCAGTGCTGATTTCAGGTGACAATGGAAGTGCTCGACTGTTTTGAGAGCTCGTTCCACAGGGCAGAGGTGAACTGAGCTCCTCATTCAGTCATTATGTGCGCCGGAACACCAAAACGAGAGACCCAGGTCAAGAGAAAAGCCCTGACGTACGTATGAGTGGAGGCGTCCAGGAGGGGAATAGCTTCTGGCCATCGAGTGAACTTGTCCACCACTGTGAGCAGATAGCGCGACCCTCGGGAGACTGGCAAGGGGCCAACTATGTTGAGGTTGACCTGCTAAAACCTGCGGGTTGGAATGTCAAACTTCTGAATGTGGGGCTTAGGATGTTACTGGCCCTTTGCAGTCTGGCAGTCCGTGCAGGTTTTCACCCACTCTGTGATTTGTTTGCTGAGGCCGTGCCAGACAAATTGGGAGGATACCAACTGCACTGTCATTTGGACGGAGGGATAAGACAAGCCATGGATCATGTCAAAAATGTATTTCTCCATTGGGCGGAGACCAGTGGCTGGGGTTGGTCCACGGAGGCATTGCAGAGGCGTCGAGTGGAAGGTCTGGCCCGTGGAGACATCGCAGAGGCGTCAAGTGGGAGGTATGGCCCGTGGAGACATCGCAGAGTCGTTGAGTGGAAGGTCTGGAGCTGCAATCCCGTGACCGAAGTCCTGAAGCTGTGCATTTCAGGGTCGTCCTTGCTGGGCGCAAACCAGATCATGGGAGTCGATATCTTGCAATAAGGCCTGGAGAGTGCATCAACGACAACATTACCAGAGAGATGGCAGATGGAGGTAGTGAACTCAGAGACGTAGGATAAGTGCCTCTGCTGTCGGGTAGACTATAGGTTGGAAGACTTGGAGAAGGCGAAAGTGAGCAGCTTGTGGTCCGTGTAGACAGTGAACAGCTGCCCCTCCAGGAAGTAGCGGAAATGGCAGGTGGCCAGGTAGAGGGCTAGCAGCTCTCTGTCGAATGCACTGTACTTCAGTTCGGGTGGTTGCAGGTGGCGACTGAAAAAAGTGAGAGGTTTCCATGAGTCATTAATAAACTGTTCCAAAACAGCACCTACAACCGTGTTGGATGTGCCAACTGTGAGGGCCGTTGCTACATCTATTCATGGGTGGTCTAGCATCGTTGTATGAGCTAGGGCCTCCTTGGTCTCCTCGAAAGCATTGTGAGCTTCGTTTGTCCACATGAGCTCCTTCATCGAGTCCGACATTAGAGCGAAAGGAGGGCGCATAATCTTGGGTGCCCCGACGATGAACCTGTTGTAAAGATTCACCATGCCCACGAATTCTTGTAGCCCCTTCAATGTCTGGTCTGGTGAACTGTTGTATGGTCTCCACTTTGTCGGGTGGGGGGTGGCATCATCTTTGGTAATCTTGTGGCCCATAAATTCAATTTCCTTGAGGCCGATCTGGCACTTTGCTGAATTAATGGTGAGGCAGAACTTTGCAAGCTGGTTGAAAAGCTGGTGCAGGTGTGTCATGTGATCCTTGGGTATCCTGCTGGCTATCAGGATATCAACAAGTAGATGAAAAGGAAGGGCAGGTCTCTGACGACCATGTCCATGAGGCACTGGAAAGTCTGGGCTGCATTCTTCAAGCCGAAGGGCATACAGAGGAACTCGAAAAGGCCGAAAGAGGTGTTGATAGCGGTCTTCTGGACATCATTTGGGTGCATGGAGATCTGATGGTATCCCTGGATTGTCAACCTTAAGAGAAGAGTTTCGCGCTATGGAGGTTCACTGCAAAATCCTGGATATGGAGTATGGGGTAGCTGTCAGGCATTGTCGCATCGTTGAGGCATCTATAGTCTCCACAGGGTCTCCAGTTGCCATTGGACTTTGGTACCAAATAGAGAGGCGAGGCCCAAGGGCTGTTGGAACGGCAGACGATTCCGAGCTCTTCCATGCATTTGAACTATTCCTTGGCAAGGTTGAGTTTATCTGGGACTAGGCAATGGGCTCGTGAATGCAGTAGCGGGCCAGTGGTTGCGATGTGGTGCTGGATGCCATGTTTCAGCATGACAGCGGTGAACTGAGGGCGCAGAATGGAGGGAAAACTAGCGAGGAGTTGGCAGTATTGACCATGCTGAATATCCACGAAAGTGAGCTGGGTGGATGGTTCGTTGGACGTGCCGAGGACACCATCTGATAAATCTCTGCATGGATTAATCATCTGACTGGAGGTCCACCAGTAGGGAGTAAGCCCATAGGAAATCTGCACCTAATAGAGGCTTGTCCACAGAAGCTAGCGTGAATGACCAATTGAAGGTGGTCTCACCAAAACGTACAGGAATTGTTGGCTGCACTCAGGGAGGAACCATGAGAGCTTGTGCATTTCTCGAGCGATGTGGGGGGGGGGGGGAAATGACATTTATCTCTGCTCCTGTGTCCATGAGGAACCTGCGGCTGGAGATCCTGTCCCAGATGTGGAGGAGGCTGTTTGTTCGGCAGCCATCGCAGCCACAATTGCGGCTGGCCCCATCATTTCCTGGAAACATGCACGGCTGGTGGCACCTGTGAGCTGATGCCCCACCACAACGCTAATGGTAGAAGCACCATTTTGGGTTGGGCCTTTCTGTTTTATGTTGGGGAGGGGTCTGTTCACATGGTGGACTGAACTTGGGCATTGCCCTTAGCGGCATCCATGTAATGCGGTTGACTGAGTCTATGGTCTCGTGCTTGGAGTGGTAGAAAATGTCTGTTTGTGCCACAGCCTTTTGTGGGTCGCTGAAATCCGTGTCGGACAATAGGAATCTGATGTCCTTCGGCATCTGCTCGAGGAAAGCCTGCTCAAACGTGAGGCAAGGTTTGTGCCCTTCTGCCAGTGTGAGCATTTCGTCCATGAGGGTGGACGGTGTCCTATTGCCTAGGCCGTCCAAGTGGAGGAGCCTAGTGGCCCTCTCACATCATGAAAGCCCATACATGCTAATGAGGAGGTTTTTAGCGCCATGTATTTACCTTCCTCTGGCTGGATAAGGACATGGACTCATGAAACGGCTTCCCTGTCAAGTGAGCTGACGACGTAGAAGTATCTCCATGAATCAGAAGTTATCTGTTTGATCTGGAACTTGGTCTCCGCTTGGCCAAACCAAGTGCGGGGTTTATTCATCCAGAATGTTGCAGTTTCAACGCAATGGCGCCTACAGCTTTGGGTTCCATTGTGCCGAGTCTTCAGGATGTGGAGACTCTTTGGGGTCACCAGTGTAGTGGGTTGCGTGCAAGCACAGCGAAAAGACTGAGACAACAGGCTGAGAACTTGAGTAATACAACTGCTTTACTTTGAATTCCATGCTACAGCCTTTAAGGCTGTGTCTCATTCTCATCCCACGCCCTCACGTTCTGAAATTTGCTTCACACTGACACAAGCTTGCGTGTGCTTTTCCGGTCTGGACTGGAAGAGAAGGTCCTGCAATGCCATTTTTGCCGCAGTTGCCCCACTGACCACACGTGACAAGCAGAGTCGGTTCGCCATTACAACAATATGTGTCGCCACAAGATTATATTTTACTAACCAGAGTCTGTTAAAGAGTGGAATCGAAGATGTCCTTAATTCTTATGGATAGAAAACAATTTCCTTATTCTCTACATTAATTTCTCCTAAATCAATCTGTAAATGACCCATTTTAATTTTAGAAAATTTTTTTGCTATTTTTATCTATCCAGTAGTTTTTGCAGTCGCAATTCCTATTTTTATTTGCTGACTATTTTCTCATCCTTTCTCAATGCTTTGGCCTTGCAATTAATTCTGAAACTTTCTCAGTCTATAGACCAGGGGTGTCAAACTCAAATTCACGGAGGGCCAAAATTAAAAACTTGGACTAAGTTGAGGGCCGAACTAAATATTTATTGAAAATTTTCAACAACATCTGCATGTTTTCTCTTCTTTCAGCATATGTAATGTTAAACTTTTTCTTATTAAAATAAATGTTTAATAATAGTTTTGGATAAACTCTTTCCAGAAGCATTAACAAATGAGAAATTAAATAATATTTCTCTATAGAGGATTTGTCAAATGTTGCTAGTGTGCTGTCAAATAGTAAAATCTGAGGGCTATTGAGAATGTGGGAGAATAACATGATTCCTGAAACAATCAAATGGGTGACTGATTGTGGGCATGAACTCTAGCAGGGTTATTTGCCATGCCCTTTTTCCATTGGTACAGATATCCTTTGATTTACACACTTTTCAAGTTTTATGCCTAATGAGCTTGTATCCAGCTGCAGGACCATTTTTAACCAGGAATATATTTATCACTGTGATATGAAACTATTGGAAGATCATTTTATCCTGAGATTAAAGTTCATAATACTTACTCAGGCCTGTGTGCGAGAGGGTGGGGGTTTGCGGGCGATCGGGTTGGACAACGGCAGTGCGGGGGCATCGGCTCTCGCTGCAGGGCGGCATCTCGGCGGATCAGCGGCCCCGTCACCGTGAGTTGCGGGTCGGCCTGCGGCAAGGAGGGGGAATGGGCAATGGTCCTGGCGAGGTCAGGCCCGAGGCCTCCGGTTCCGGGCGCTGGGAAGCGGCCTTGACTTCCCCTGACACCGGCCAGGCCCCAAAACCAGAGTCCACGGTGAGACCCTGCAACGTAAACAGAGGAGGTGGGGGCGATTAGCGGGCTGACGCCAATGCATTCTGGGATTTGTTGTATTACTGTGCATGCACTATACTGGCGCGGCGGCCACCTCTAATACATTTTTGACATTATCTTGGGGGCCAAATATAATTATATCACGGGCCAAATTTGGCCCGCGGGCCAGGGTTTGACATGTGTGCTATAGACAGTGCTTTTTTGTCAATATTATAAATAATTTCCTTTGATATTATACTCCAATTTCTCTTGTTAGCCTTTGAAAAATAATTTTTCCTTTCCATTGCATATATTGAAACACACAATTAATGAATAAAACAAAAACAATTTAAAAAATACATACATTTTAAAATTAACCCCCCCTCTCTAACCCACCCCAAAAGAAAAAAAAAATCACCCATAACAACAAAATTCATCAGTTAATTACCATGGTTTGGAGTAATACCACTACTGTACAGCGAGAGGATTTAATAATTCAACCCCATATAGTCCAAATACGAGCTCCAACTTCTACAATTAAAAAAATAATTATCACGTATATTATATGTTATCATCTCCAATGGAATACAAGTCCTCATTTCCAGATGCCATTTCTGAATACTTAAATCAGCCTAATTTTTCCAAGTAATTGCCAGACATTTTCTATCTTCAGCTAAACTAATATCAAAAAGGCAATTTGAAATCTATTTAATTTTAATTCTAAACTGATCCACTTAATATTACCCAACAAAAATACTAAAGGATCTAATGAAAATTTCACTTTCAGAATAACTTCTAAAAATTCTTTAAGTCTATTCCAAAAAGGTTTCATCGTTTCACATGACCAAGTAGAATGTAAAAAAGAACCCACAATCTTATGACATCTAAAACATAAATTCGAAGAGATGAAATTATATTTCCTTAATTTTTCCGGAGTTAAATATAATTGATGAATAAAATTATAATGAACTAATCAATACCTTGCATTTACAATTTTAGTCATACTATCCCTACATAAATTCATCCAATCATCCTGAGAAATAAGTATACATAAATCTTTCTCCCATTTCAATCTAGATTTATGTATATCCGACTTAAGCATTTTAATCTGTTATAAACATCTCAGATATAAATCCATTCTTACAAGTCTCAGTGAATAAAATTTCAAACTTAGACCATCTAGGTAACCATAAAGTATGCCCAAATAGATTGAAATAAATACTGAATTTGGGGGAAAATATTCATTTTAATACAATTAACTATTCCTATTAATATAATCGGTAAATCTTTCCATCGATTCAGATCATAATTAATTTTAGACAATAATTTAATTCATATAAATGACTATAATTTCAATGTACCTTAACATCTAAATATATAATCTGATCTGACCATTTAAATTTCACAATATGCCTACATGAAGAATACTCCTTTTCAGCTAATAACCAATGGTTATTTCGTTGGTTGCAGAAAAGGCATTTGATAGAGTAGAGTAGTTTTTTTATTTAAAGTTTTAGAGAAATTTAAATTTGGTCCATTTTTATTGGTTGGATGAGGCTTTATATAGGCTACTCTATCAAAGGCCTTTTCTGCAGCCTACAAAATAACCATTGGTAGGTTCGATCTCTCCCGAGGAACATTAATTAAAGAAATCAACTTCACAATATTATCTGTCGAATAATGATTTTTAATAAAACCTGTCTAAATGAAATGAATTAAATCTGGTAAATATTTAGTCAACCTATTAGCCAGAACCTTCACTACAATTTTATAATCAACATTTAATAACAAAATTGGTCTATAAGACCCTGCTTTCAATGGATCCCTATCTTCCTTAAGAATAGCTGTAACAATTGCTTGGGAAAAGAATGAACCTCTGTCACATGTTTCAATACTTCCATCAATAAAGGAATTAATAAGTCCTGAATTTTTTTATAAAATTCATAAGTAAAACCATCATCCCCTGGAGACATTCCATTTGGCATAGATTGGAGTGTATCTATTACTTCTTTAGCAGTAAAAGAAGCATCCAGAACTTTAATATCCTTACCACTCAAAAAGAGTAAATCCAAACCATATTTTTAAAAATTGTCAATTTTAGCCTCATCCTCTACTACTTCAGAAGTATACAATTTTTCATAAAATTTTCTAAACACATCATTAATTTCCTGAGGTTTATATGTAATCATTGATTCATGTCTAATAGCATTTATTGTTCTAGAAGCTTGTTCCATTTTTAACTGCCAAGCTAATACTTTATGAGCTCTTTCCCCTAATTCATAGTACCTTATTCTAGTTCTCTGTAATAACTTCTCAAATTTATGTTTGTAATGAATTATATCGTAACTTCATATGAGTTAAATATATTTTCTTAATTTCTGTTGAATTTTTCTGTAAATCTTTTTTCTAAAATCTCTATCTCCTTCTCTAATTTAATTACATCAGCTACGTTGTTTCTTAATTTTAGCAGTAAAACTAATAATTTGTCCCCTCAAATATGCTTTTAAAGCATCCCATAAAATAAATTTACTATAAACTGAATCCATATTTATTTTCAAAACAAAAGCTGTATTTGATCTCATAAAATTACAAAATTCGACATTTTTCAACAACAAAAAATTGAATCTCCTTCGATATACATTGTCAATTCTCTCTGAATCAGTACATGTTATTAATAACAAAGAATGATCAGTCATAATCCTACTCTTATATTCAGCCTTGAATACCTGGCCTTGCAATTGTGCTGATACCAAAAATAAGTATATTCTTGAATAACAATCATGTCAAAATGAATAAAATGAAAATCTTTCTCTTTAGGATTTAACCTCCTCCATATATCTACTAAATTCATATCTTTCATTAACACCATCAATTATTTAGCCATTTTAATCCTAACTACTGCTTCTAGAGATTTATCTAATATTGTTGAAACTTTTAATAATAATCAACCACACCAATTCAACCTCATTTTTCCCCAAAGGCAATTCAGTAACAAATTTGTTAATTAACCCTTTCTCTTGAATCTATCTAAAATAGTTTGTTGTTCCTCAATATACTGATCTTGAAGTCATCTTCCCTGAACTCCATGAATTCATCTTCAAAGCTATTACTACATATTGTGCTTGTCCAATCTGTATGTTGATTAAAGCCATGACTTCAGTGATTATTGAATTTCTCTTGAGTTTGCAATTCCAAATAAGACCATAAGATATAAGAACAGAAGTTGGCCATTTGTCCCACTAAGTCCACTCACCCATTCCATCATGAGCAAATCCATTCTCCCACTCAGTCTCACTCCCCTGCCTTCTCCACATAATTATTGATACCCTGACTATTCAGAGATCTATCAATCTCTGCCTAAAATACACCCAAAAACCTGGCCTCCACAGCTGTCCATGGAAGCAAATTCCAGAGGTTCACCATTCTCTGGCTAAAGAAATACCTCCATATCTCTGTTGTTAATGGGCACCCTTCAATCCAGACCTTTCAACATTCAAAATACTTCTATGAGGCCCCCCACCCCAACTCATTCTTCTGAACTCCTTAAAGTACAGTCCAAGAACACTCATCATGTGCTAATCCCTTCATTCCAGGAATTATTCTTGTAAACCATCTCTGAATCCTCACCAATGCCAGCAATCTCCAAAACTGTACCCCGTACTCCAAGTGAGGCCTCAACCAGTGCCTTATAAAGCCTCAACATCACATCCTATTGTTGTATCTTATTCCTCTAGATATGAATGCTAATACTGCATTGGCCTCTTTACCACCGATTCAACCTTTAGGGTATTCTGCATGAGGACTCCCAAGTCTCTTTGTACCTCCGAATTTTTAATTTTCACTTTCCAACATTGGATTTTATTAGCCACTTCTTTGCCCATTCTCTGAACGCAATCCTGTCTCTGAGTATTGCAAGACCGTGAAATGAAATCAGTGTCAGTGACAAGGAGGGACATCCACGGGCATTGCCGCCCCCCCATATGGTCATGGCCATCATTCACCATCAGACTTGCTCCCACCCCTCCGGCGTCACTATGTGCGTCAAGTGTCACTAGCATTCAGCTTGATGCACACTAGCGACACTCCACCTCCCCCAGGCTGTGTCACAAGCATGTGTCTAGTGACATTTGACGCAGTAAAAGCAGTGTTCTCATCACCTACATTGGAGGGGCAGATGATGTTAAAAGAACCCACCAGTGGCACTGTGCCCACCTCTAACATGCTAATGCCCTTTCTAACATTCATTCTGCTGCCAACCCTGAATGAAACTCACATAACAGCAAGTTTTAACACTGTTTTATACTTGTCATTTGACTCAGTATACTTCTTCAATTTAATTTTTACCTCTGTTAAGGAATGATTTTGCATGCTTGACAGCACAATTTCCTCAGAGGTATTGTCTTGCATTTATCTCAACCTTCAGCTCGGTTTGTCTCACTTTACATGCTTCTAGTCCGAGCACATGTTGCACTTGGATTAATTCTGTCACTTGCTCCTCCGTTACCAAAGCTTTGTTTTGGCAAGCCAACTCAACTAGCCACATTTCTGCAACACTTCCAGTATATATGCTTTTCTCAAAACCATTAGCAAGTTTGCAGTTATGTATTTGTGTAAATTTCAAACAACTGGCTGCATAATTTACACCAAAATGGAAGTGATCCTTGCACTAAACTTTTTCTAATAACACACAGAATTATTGGAGGAACTCAAATATATAAGGCTTTGTCGGCTGCAATAGTGGGGATCTCCCAGTGGCCACCCATTCCAGTTGCCTGCCTCATTCTGTTCCCAACATATCTGTCCATGGACTCATGCACTACCAGACGGAGACCCCCTGCAAGTTGGAGCATCAGTACCTCATATTCCATCTGAGTTTCTCTTTGGCTTGGCTTCGCGGACGAAGATTTATGGAGGGGTAATGTCCACGTCAGCTGCAGGCTCGTTTGTGGCTGACAAGTCCAATGCGGGACAGGCAGACACGGTTGCAGCGGTTGCAAGGGAAAATTGGTTGGTTGGGGTTGGGTGTTGGGTTTTTTCTCCTTTGTCTTTTGTCAGTGAGGTGCGCTCTGCAGTCTTCTTCAAAGGAGGTTGCTGCCCGCCGAACTGTGAGGCGCTAAGATGCACAGTTTGAGGTGATATCAGCCCACTGGCGGTGGTCAATGTGGCAGGCACCAAGAGATTTCTTTAGACAGTCCTTGTACCTCTTCTTTGGTACACCTCTAGGTATCTCCAACCAGATGGCATTAATGTCAACTTCTCCAATTTCCATCAACACACTCCATGTCTCCTTTCCTCTGGCTTTGTCTCTGTTTCTGTCTTTTTCTCTTCCATTTTCTTTCTGTCTTCTTTAACCCAGCTTTACTTCCCCCCCCCCCCCCACTACCCCGGTCAATTCTCACCTTTCCTCTCTCCTGTGTCTCATCCACATCTGATTAACATCTTTTGTCTGTTGCTCTGTATCCTCCTTCTTCCCTTTTCCCAAGTCTTTTTAATTCAGGCACCTGCCTGCTTTTTACTCATACTGAAAAGAAGGGCTCAGGCCTGAAATGTCAGTGAAATATCTTTACCTACTATGAACGTTGCAAGACCTGCTGGGCTCCTCCAGCACTTTTGTGTTTTTACAACCATCACAGCATCTGAAGACATTTTCTTTCCAGTTTTGCGCCAATTTTTTAAAATCAAAGATGTACTCAAAAATTTGATGACTCCATGAATTTAAAGAGAAATCAGTTTTTAAAGTAGAGTAATTACATGGCATTCAGGAGCAGAAAAGTTCAGACTTCTTTGTTTGTTGCCTGACAGGTCTACCAAAGACTCTCTTGAATCATATAACTATGTACAACTAGTTTCATCGAGTTATACCACTCATCATATTACATTGGCTTTTCTCAAACATTTTTGGGTCACTCCCATTTCCAGTCTCTCACGATTTAGAAAGTACTCCATATCAAAGTGAATGGAGAGACTGGCCAATAACTCAATTCTTCTTTATTGCAGAAAGGCCTTTTCAAAAAATGGAAATATTACTATACAGCCACTGAGAGAAAATATTGAAATTGGACAAATTCGAGGACTCTCCACAAAGGATGTTTATAAGATTAACAAGTTGTATAATTGTGGTATGTGTGAATGATTTGGTATTCCTATGAGTAGATGATATTCATGGTCTTTGGAACTCACTCACTGTTCACATAATAAATGCCCCATAAAGTCGACAGGAGTTGCTTCACAACAGTCAAAATTTTAAAATTGTAAATTTAAATCAAAACTCAATGCAAGTACTTTGCTCCGTGTAGAATAAAATCTGAAAGGAAGGCCATCATAAGAAAATTGCAGCTCAGATATACTGGAACAACATTTGAAATAGTCAGGTATGCGTTTTAAGTTATCATAAAAGCTACCTTTACAGTGGCTATAGTGTGAGAAAATCCAATAAGAAAGCAATGATAATGTACACTAATTTTTTGTGATTTAAATGAAGATTGTGCTGAACTGGATACAGTAAAAACCCCTGTTATGCGTAATTTAAGCAAACTACAGCCTCAAACAACCAGCAAAAAAAAGCGGAAAATAAATAGGTAAAAAATACAGAAGTTTAAAATTGGCACATCTCGCTGTTAGTTTGCCAATCATGCAACACACAATTTCAAGCATCCAAAAAATTCCCTTATCCAGCATCTACTAATCCCCATTGGTGCTGGATACCAGGAGTTTTACTGTAGTTATCAAGTGGATGGCATATTGAGGCACCTAAAGAGAGGAGGTTTGCACTGTTCCTCTCAGGATACGATGGGGAGTGGCTATAAATACTCCATTTGCAAGATTTAGTGATGGATGTTGGAGGACTATGGCAAATTAATTTGACTAACTGATACACAGTTGGTAGTCTGAGACTGGTTGGAAATGTAGCTGACAAAGTTGCCAATATTCACACTTCAGAAAACCGGACACAGCACTATAATTTCATTTGAACGAAGTACAAAGTAAAACACAATTGAGAATAAACTCCTATTCCATGCATTTGAGAAATAAAAAGAAATGAAAGCCTGAATTTTCCAGATCCTTGATCTCCAAACTAAATGAACAAACACTGGGAACTTGCTAATAGAAGCATGCAAGGCAAGATGGTTATACAATTTCTATTGATGGTGAGAAATGACCAGAATGTGATAGTATGGGATCCTATCACTTCTGTATACATTTATATATAGTGTTAATGATTGGCTGAGAGCTGTAGCCACACCTACTGGCCAGGTCATAAAGGGCTGCACCTAACCAGATCCAGGTCAGTCTTGACTGGTCAACCTCAATGTACTACACTCCAGTCTTTTGGTAATAAAAGCCTTGGTTTGAATCTACAAGTCTTTGAGTCATTCGAATGCTACAATTTTATAACCAAAATCTTTCAACAGACAGAGCGAATGCTGCAACCAGAATGCCTCAGCATCAACCCACAGTCAGCTACTGCACAGAGTGATTTCAGGCACTGGGTGAGGTTTTTAGAGGCATACCTGCAGCGCTCAGACCCCGTCATGGAGGAAGACGCCGATAAACTATTAGTTCTGATGTCAATGTTGTCCATGAGGGTCTACGAAAACATCCAGGATGCGACCTCCTATACAGCAGCCATGAATGTGCTAAAAGGATTCTATGAACGCCCTGTGACTAAGGTATATGCCAGACACATGCTGGCGACCAGGAGACAGCAACTGGGTGAGTCCTATAGAGCCTACCTACAGCCACTAAGGTTACTGGGCAAAGAATGTGCATACACCGGTAAAACTGCAGCCGGATCACTGATGACCTCATACAGGATGCTTACTTCACTGGGATTTGGTTTAATGAAGTGAGGCAATGACTGTTGGAGCACGGGGGAGACAGCCTCGTGGAGACTGCACAGATTGTAGAAATGATGGAGGCTGCAGCCCAAAGCATGGATGCCGACACACAGGGCTCTGGCTGGTCATGGGCCCACTGTTACGATATGAGTAGAACACCTGCTTTTAATTCAGCCTCATCGATGGCCTTACCACTGCCACGGTACCCAACGCGGTCCTGAAGTGTTACTACTGTGGGATGGAGAAACACAGTCAATCCCTGTGCCCTGCGAGGAAGGCTTGGTGTCAGAAGTGCAAAATGAACGGCCATTTTGCAAAAGTATGCCCGTCCAAGATGGCCACTGCCAAGCACAACTGCCTTCCCCAGATTCAAACTGCTCAACCTCGGAACTCTCATCCAATGAGAGTGAGGAACCATTGCATGGCAATGCTTGATGTCACAATGCAAGCACCGTGCGCAGAAGTCACTGCCATCACAGCGCTCCACCCTCGCCGCTGAAACGCTGCACCCCAACAGATCGCCCGCTCCACGCATGCCGCCACTACCAGCTTCTATGCTGGCCCCCCCAATGCGACCTCTGTTTGACGTCCTGCTTTGCGGAAACTGCCAAAATGTTTGGCCTGGAAGTCAGCCTGAAGAAAACTGAGGTCCTCCATCAGCCAGCTCCCCACCATGACTACCAGCCCCCCCACATCTCCATCGGGCACACAAAACTCAAAACGGTCAACCAGTTTACCTATCTCGGCTGCACCATTTCATCAGATGCAAGGATCGACAATGAGATAGACTACAGACTCGCCAAGGCAAATAGCGCCTTTGGAAGACTACACAAAAGAGTCTGGAAAAACAACCAACTGAAAAACCTCACAAAGATAAGCGTATACAGAGCCGTTGTCATACCCACACTCCTGTTCGGCTCCGAATCATGGGTCCTCTACCGGCACCACCTACGGCTCCTAGAATGCTTCCACCAGCGTTGTCTCCGCTCCATCCTCAACATCCATTGGAGCGCTTTCATCCCTAACGTCGAAGCACTCGAGATGGCAGAGGTCGACAGCATCGAGTCCACGCTGCTGAAGATCCAGCTGCGCTGGATGGGCCACATCTCCAGAATGGAGGACCATCGCCTTCCCAAGATCGTGTTATATGGCGAGCTCTCCACTGGCCACCGTGACAGAGGTGCACCAAAGAAAAGGTACAAGGACTGCCTAAAGAAATCTCTTGGTGCCTGCCACATTGACCACCGCCAGTGGGCTGATAACGCCTCAAACCGTGCATCTTGGCGCCTCACAGTTTGGCGGGCAGCAACCTCCTTTGAAGAAGACCACAGAGCCCACCTCACTGACAAAAGACAAAGGAGGAAAAACCCAACACCCAACCCCAACCAACCAATTTTCCCCTGCAACCGCTGCAACCGTGTCTGCCTGTCCCGCATCGGACTTGTCAGCCACAAACGAGCCTGCAGCTGACGTGGACTTTTTTACCCCCTCCATAAATCTTCGTCCGCGAAGCCAAGCCAAAGAAAAGAACTGGTAAGAAAGTAGGTTGTGAAGAAGTCACACGTCTATAAAGATAAATAGGAAGGCAAATGGATTGCTATCATTGTAAAGAAAGGGAATGGAGGATCAAATTAGCAAAGTTACATCTCTGACCACAGCTGGAATACTTCCAACAATTTTCAGAAAGGAAACACTTGCATTGTGGCTATAGGACACTGGCTTATTACAATCATGTATGGGTTAGTAGGTTAATGTATTCATGAAAGTAAATTTATTCAATACATTGTGGCCCGATTTGGAAACTCAATTGTCTAGAAATGCAGAAGGCTGCGACTTAGCCAAGTCCATCACGGGCACAGACTTCCTATCCATTGAAGACAATGGCTCTAGAAGGCAATCAAATAAAGGATACCCATCATCCTGGTCACAACCTCCTCTCACTGCTACCTCAGGCAGAAGATACAGCACTTCCAGGTTGAAGCACAACTTTCCCCACCCACCACCAAATGCTATTAAGCTTTTGAATTTATCCATACAACCCAATCGTAATCTATTCCAGAACCACTAAAGATCTGCAATATTGAAAAACCTTTTGCACTATTGCAACCAATTATTTATCCTTTTATGTTTATTTTCTTTTTTCCCTCTCATATCATGTTGTATTAATATATTATTGTTTATTAATGTATTTACACACCTGCAACAAGAATTTCATTGCATCTATACATTGTACTTGTGTATATGACAATAAATTGTCGTCATTTAGAAATAAAAAAAGTTTCACCTATTAAATTGGAGGCCATTAGCAAAAGCAAATGCGCAAGTTATCAATAGTCCTTAACAACACTCATGACCATAATTCAAAAAGGAACTCCACTCAATAGATCCAGGAAATAAACAACTCTCAAGCAAAACAATATCACATACATTCTGCTGATCTGGACTCCTGAAAACAGCAAGTGTAAGGCCATTTTCTGTTTCAATCCCTTAACATCATTCATAATCTACAGGTGATATCTTCTCTATCAGTGAAAAATATTTTGTACATGATTAAACATCTTCCTAGCACATGAAAACTCCTTGTCACATGGCAAATCTTTATCGCAAACAAGCTTTAATTGAGTTATTTAAAACAGATTACAGATTCTGTAAAGATTACAATGTTGTCACTATCTTCTGCATCACTCTAAAATCACATTGAATAATTGGACACCTCATGGCCGTGGGCTCAGCCCTGCTGCTGTTCATGCTGGTGACTTACGATTCAGTTCAAACAGAATCATCGTTTGCGATGATACAGCTGTAGCTGCACTCATTGGCAACAATGGTGAATCATTTTGCAGGAACAACAAACTGTGTCTCAATATGGACAGGACAAAGGAAATGATTGTGGACTTCAGGAGGATGACGGTAGATCACTTTCCACTGGACATCAATGGTTCTGTCGTGGAGAAAAAAAACCTTGCTGTCCATATAAGGGATGACCTATGCTGGACCCACAACACCTTTGCATTGGTCAGGGAGGCACAGCAGTGCCTATATTTCACAGGTTGAGGAAAGCAAGGTTCCCAGCCACCATCTTCATAATGTTTGGCTGCATCATTGCATGACTGCAAAGCATTGGAACAGAAGTCAATGCAGAGGATATATCGAAAAGGTCAAGTTCACTGGGAACTTCCTTTCCTCTGTTGACAACATTCAGCAGGAACGTTGCTTAAATAGGCCTCAAAGAATTATTGAGGACCCTTTCCATCCAGCACACAATGTCCCACTACCATCAGGAACTAAATACAAGTGCATCAAGATCTGGACTGCCAGTCTGCGAAATACCTTCTTCCCACAGGGTGTGAAATTGATGAACAATAACCGGTAACCAAGTAAATCATCACAAAATATTTAGATATACTTATTTTAAGTTATATCTTTATGTATATATGTGATTATTACGTGCTGTGTGCACCATAGTCCAGAGAAATGCTGTTTCGTCTGCTTGAACTTGAACATGAAAATTGTAGATTGCTTACAATTTTACTAGGTCAATTACTAGTTTACTAGGTCAATGCTTGTTACGAAAGATCTGTCTTGTGAAGAGTTGAGCAAGAATGACCTGCATTTATCGGGGCTCAGATAAATGGGAGGAGAATTTAGTTAATGATATGTAGAATGCAAAGAGAATGTTTTTATCAAGGGGGAATCTGGAATTAGAAAAAAAGAGGAACATTATAAGGGTTTGTCTAATAACAATGGAGATGAAGAGGGATTTCTGCTTTCAGAAGATCATGAATCTTCATGATTCTGTACTTCAATGAATCCTGGAGGCTAAATCACTGCATATATTTAACAGAGACAACCAGATTTTTGATCTGTAAGGGAGATTGAAAATAAGGAGAGGAGAATACTACAGATACAGCAAATACTATCAAATGCTAATACTATCAATATTTAATGCTATCAAATACTGTAGATACTGAAAGTTAAAAAAGAAAATGCCTGGAAGTGCAGTTTGGGGCCATCTGTTGAAGAGAGGCAGAATTAATATTCTGGTTAATAATCATTTTTCAGAATCATTGCAGTGAGCTCTGGTGTATGGTCATCATCCGAGCTGCTTCTTAAGCAAGTCATAAAATTTCTATTCTAGTTAAACAGTAACATTCAAATAAAGCCATTTGTTCATATATTGTCACATTTTTCTTTTTTAATATTATTTTTTCAGATGAATGTGGAAGCATACTAGTGAACAAAACTGGAGATTTCACCTCTCCAAATTTCCCAGGATTTTATCCAAACAATGCTAAATGCAAATGGATGATTAGAACTGCTGGCACTTGTAAAGTATGTAAAGCTTCAACAATACCAACTAAAAATAAGGTGTCAGTCATAAGTTGGATTTTGCCAGGAAACAAAGGTTATGTTCATTGAAAGAGGAGCAAAAAATCCTCTTCAGCAAAAAGCAAACTGCTGAAGGAACTCAGCACATTGAGCAGCATCAGTGGAGGAAAGGGACTGTAGACATCTTGCAATCCCCTACAAATTCCTTCCTTCCCCTGCTGATGCTCATCGACCAGATGAATTCCTAGAGCCGTTGGGTTTTTTTGCTCCAGAATACAGAATCTGAAGACTCTTGTGTCTCCAAGAAATCTTCCTGCTTGTTACTTTGAGCGTCAACTGTACTGGGAGATGGAACTTTCCTTCTAACTTCACAGAAAGTGTCACGATTAATCACTTCCAGTTTGAGAAGATAGTCAGCAAGCTGCAAAGTAAAGCTCCCATTGCATCTTGAGTGGCTAAATGTTAGAATGCAGTTTAGTTTTTAAGTTTCTTTAGCAAGATATTTTAGATGTATAAAACAGAGCTGTAATGATTGGGATTTAGGTAATTTTAGCTTCAGCTGCAATGCTCTTTTCCAATATTTAGCTGAGCGAAAAAAAAAACTGCTAGAGGAAATCAGCAGCATCTGTTGGGGTAAGGAATTCTCGATGAGGCAAGCTGAGAGCCTACATCAGGACTGAGAATAGAGATAGCCAGTGTAAAGAGAAGGGAAGAATGGGTAAGACAGGTAGAATGAGGATGGGTGAAGGATGGTGGGCAGATGAATGGAATTGAAACTTCATTACTTCAACTCAGTACATGTGACAATTCAATTCAATTCATGGGTTTTAAAAACCTGTAAGTGATATTAATAATTACGATTAGGGAGTAGAAAGAAGAAATTGTATTGAATAAACTGTTATTATTTATGTTTTAATTACTTCAGCTATTTTTCACTATAGCATTATCACACTCAAACTGTTCCATCAAAGAGCTAATTTTACAATTCAAGTTTAACTTTCAAAATTCAATCGATTTACACCAGTTTTTATTTTGACTGTCAATATGCAAATTTCAGATGTTTTTACTTGATCAATAATATATTAACTGAAATATGCACCATAAACTTCATTGAACAGTTCCCCGGTTTCACGTAATAAACACCTTTATGTTCTGAAATGTTTTCTTGTGTATAATCGTGGTTTTGGTTGGAATGATTGAATTTGCTTATGTGATCTCTTCTCTTCATAGATTCTCTTGGAATTTTTAATATTTAAAGTACATGAATCTGGAACGTGCCACGGCGATTATTTAGCAATTTATGATGGCATTAACAATAGTGCTCATAAGCTGGATGGACCAACTTGCGGGACAGAGAATCCAGCTGTGATATCATCAAGGAATGAATTATTTATTACATTCTTTTCCAACTGGAAGCTACGAGCACCTGGTTTTGCTGCCAGATACAGACTGAGTAACATTCTTAAAATTACATTTGAATTATCAATTATTTTTGTACATTTCTATGTGTTTTAACTTTGTATTATGTTTTATCTTCCAGTTCGTTGTGGACATATGCTGAAGGCCAAACAGGGGAAATTTCAAAGTAAATCTGAATACTCCTTCCAAGTTCACTGCTTTTGGGTTCTGATGACTGAAAGAAAGTACAAGGTGTGATATAAGCAAGCTAAAAACAAGATATTAGAAAACTCAGGTTAAAACTGCAAAATTATTACAGTGAAAATTTCTGTTTGTGTAAGTAGTATAAGCATTAAGATCTCAGTTTCATGGATCACAGGACAGTATTGTCATGTTTCCCCATGTTACGCCACACTGAACATGACCTAAATTGGAGAAAGACCAATTTTGAGAAAATGAGAAAGCTTCTCAAAAGTATGGTTTAGGCTAGGTTGTTTCCTGGCAAGGATGCATTCAGGAAGTAGAAGGCATTCAGAGGTCAAATTTTGAGGGTACAGAGTTTGTCTGTTCCTATAAAGATTAAAGCAAAGTTGATAGGCAAAAAGAACATTGGTTTTTGAGAGATACAGTGGATCTGGTTCAGAAGAAGAGAGAGGTGTGTAGCATGTAGAGGCTTAAGGAGCAAATTAGGTACTTGAAGAGTATAAAGAATGCAACAAAAGGTAACAAAAGGAATTGATGAGGGTAGGACAGTAGATGTGGTCAACATGGATTTTAGAAAGGCATTTGACAAGGTTCCCCCATGAGAGATTCATCCAGAAAGCCACGAGGCATGGGATCAGTGGAACCTTGGCTGTGTGGATAAAAAATTGGCTTGTAGGAAGAAAGCAGAGTAGCAGTGGAAGGAAAGTATACAGCCTGCAGGTCGGTGACTAGTGGAGTGCCACAGGAATCTGTTCTGGGACACCTGCTCTTTGTGATGTTTATAAATAACTTAAATGAAGAGGCAGAAGGATGGGTCAGTAAGTTTATGGATGATACGAAGGTTGGAGGAGTTGTGGATCCAAAGATTGTTGAAGGTTACAAGATAATATAGATAGGATGCAGATTTGGACAGAAAAGTGACAGGTGGATTTTAATCTAGGTAAGTGTGAGGTGAAGCATTTTGGAAGGAAAAACCAGAAGACTACAGGGTTAATGGTTACTTAAAAATGTGGATGAATAGTGGGACTTTGGGGTGCATCCCTCAAGGTCACAGCACAGATTGATAGGATAGTTAAGAAGACCTATGGGGTGCTGGGATTCATTAATAGGGGGATTGAATTCAGGAATAGAGGTCACGTTGCAACTCAACAAATCTTTGGTAAGACTGCACTTAGAGTATTGTGCTCAGTTTTATTCACCTCATTATAGGAAGCATGTGGAAGCTATGGAGAGGGTACAGAGGAGATTTACCAGGATGTTGCCTAGATTGGGAAACAAGTTTTATGAGACAAGGTTAGCAGAGCTGGAACTTTTCTCTTTGAAGCATAGAAGGATGAGAGGAGACTTGATGGAGATGTACAAGATTATGAGAAGTATAGATAAGGTGGATGGCCAGCACCTGTTTCCCAGAGCAGGAGTAGAAAACACCAGAGGACATGTACAAAGTGAAGGGAGGGAAGTTTAGTAAGTTTTTTTTTACTACACAGAGAGTTATGGGTGCCTGGAATGCCTTGCAGGGATGGTGGTGGAGACCGAAATATTGAGGGCATTTAAGAGACTCTTAGACAGACACATGGATGGAAGAAAAATAGAGGGTTATGGGGTAGGAAGGAATATATGGGTCTGCACAACATCGAGAGCCAAAGGGCCTGTACTGTGCTTTATAATTCTATGTTCAAATGCAGTAGATTGAAATTTATTATCATCTGATTGTACAAATACAACCTGATAAAACAGCATTCTCTGATCCTCAGTGTAAAAGCATGCAAACAGACATAACACACCTATAGGGAAACAATACATATATAAAAATAAATAAATAGTTGTAATAAGTAGCAGAATCACAGAGGGTTTGTACAGCAGTTTATTCTTTCTCATTGCCCAAGGGAAGAAGCTGTTTCTCAGCCTGGTGGGGCTAGTCCTGCTTAATTAAATCTTAGAGTCTATTTTCAAGGAGGTTACCAAGAAAGTTGATGAAGAATGTGGATTTGGTCTACGTGGACTACATACAGATTAAAGAGGAAGAGGCTTGCTGGTGAATAAAGGTGAATAAAGGTAGATAAATCCCCAGGGCCTAATAGGTATTCCCTTAGACCTTGAGGGATGCTAGTGCAAAAATTGCAGGGACTCTGGTAGATATATTTAAAATATCCTTAGCCACAGGTGAGATGTCGGAGGATTGGAGTGTACCTCATATTGTTCTGTTGTTTAAAAAAGGCTGCAAAATTAACCCAGGAAATTATAGGCTGGTGAACCTGACATGAGTATTGTAGGTCGGATATAAAAGTATTTGGATAGTCAGGGATTGATTAGGGATAGTCAACATGGCTTTGTGCACTTAGGTCATGTTTGTAATGAAATCTTAGAATTTTTCAATGAGGTTACCACAAAAGTTGATGAAAGAAAGGCTATGGATTTGGTCAACATGGATTTTAGTAAGGCCTTTGACAAGTTCCCACATGTGAGATTAGACAAGAAAGTTCAGTCAATCGATAATCATGGTGAAGCAGTAAATTGGATTCATGGGAGAAGACAGAAAGTGATCGTGGATGATTAGCTCTTTGACTGGAGGCCTATGACTAGTACCTCAAGGATCAGTGCTGAGTCCATTGATATTTGTCATCCATATCAATGATCAAGATGTTATTGTGGTAAATTGATTCAGCAAATTTGCATATGACAAAGATTAGAGGTGTAGTGGACAGTGAGGAAGGTTTTCAAAGCTTGCAGAAGCAACTGAAACAGCTGGAAAAATGGGATGCAAAATGGCTGATGGAATTTAATGCAGACAAGTGTGAGGTGTTGCATTTTGGAAGGAAAAGCCAAGGTGGGACATACACGGTAAATGATAGAGCACTGAGGTAAACAAAGAGATCTGAGAATACAGATACATAATTCCCTAAAAAATTATAGCACTTCCAGAGCTACTGTAACAGCAGCACTGCTGCTGGTATGAACTCCAGGAGAGCAGAGACACAGTGCTGCTCCAAAGTGTTCAACTGCCCAGTCCTAATGTTAGCAGGCCCATACAGGCGATAAATGTCCTGTCAGGGGAGCTGATGATGCTTTTAAGCCAAAATCCTGCAACCAGTGGTCTGTACCCAACATGGCAGGGCGTATACTCGGCAGTGGCCATGAGGAGTTGCAGACTCAAGGGAGCAGCAGACTAGTGCAGTGCACCAGAAACCGGGAGAATGGCACCCATTGAGAAGGAGAAGCAAAGGAGACAACCCTACTGAATGGAGGCCCTAGAAGCAGACCAGCAAGGGGTTCAGAGGCTGAAGAACCCACACAGGCTGCATTCGACACAGTCAAGAGATCCATGCGGACTGGTGGAGACTGGCTCATGAGAATCAGGTAGCCAAGAGCATGCTGAGGACAAGAAAGGCTCCAGAAGAGCATTGGCCACTGAAGGCTTTCTGATGGTGTCGGACGTTTGGATCTGGTTACCATGGATCAAAAAACAGTCTGTGCATCTGCAGAGGCTGCAGGAGCACTGGAGGTGAATCCATGGACATAGTGACCTTGAAGGGATTCTTTCTTGCGATTATTTGTCTCTTATTGTAAGGGGTGCCAGTAACTAATGGAAACTTTTTGTCTGACTTATGGCAGGCAGAAGATAATTTCAAGTAATATTACATATTTGATACAATTACTTGGCAATAAAAGAAACTTGAAAGTGCCATCACAGGTAGATAGGGTTGTAAAGAGAGCTTTTGGCATGTTGGCATTCATAATCAAAGTATTGAGTTGGGATGGTATGGTAAAGTCATAAAACATTGGTAAGGCCAAATTTACATTGGTAAGCATTATGTGCAGTTTTTGTCACCTAACTACAGGAAAAATATCAATAAAATTGAAAGAGTGCAGAGAAAATGTTGTCAGGACTTCAGAAACTGAGTTACAGGGAAAGGTTAAACAAGTTAAGACTTTATACCCTGGAGGGTAAAGCAATCAGTGGAGATTTGAGAGAGGTATTCAAAATTATGATGGGTATAGATCAGTAGTTTCAAGCTGCCTCCCTAAACTCACATTCCACCTTAAGCAAACCCTATGCCATAAGTACTCTGCGATTAGTAAGGGGTTGCTTAAGGTAGTATGTGGATGGGAAGGGAAGGTTGTGAATCACTGCTCTTGACCCAATTGCTACTGAAAAATTTTGCTTGAGAAAAATTGTCTTTGGCCCATTTCCTTTGGAGTTCTGAAACTGTGCACATAACGAGTCAATTAGGTACGATTAAAACAGTGATTTTCAAACCTTTTTCTTTCCTCTCACATACCACCTTAAGCAATCCCTAACAAATCACAGAGCATCTATGGATTTTTCCACTAGACGTAGATGAGATACAAACCCATGGACATG
Organism: Narcine bancroftii; assembly: GCF_036971445.1. Lineage (NCBI taxonomy): Eukaryota > Metazoa > Chordata > Chondrichthyes > Torpediniformes > Narcinidae > Narcine > Narcine bancroftii. Next base: position 252,716,981 of record NC_091469.1, on the reverse strand, counting down.
GATTAAGGGTGAAAGGGAGAAGTTTAGGGGTAACTTTAGGGGAAATTTCTTCGCAGGGAGGGAAAAAGAAAGGAGCTGCGAGATGAAGTGGTGAATGCAGTCTCATTTTTACCATTTAAGAATATGTTAGACAGAGACCTAGATTGGAGGGGTGTGGCACAATATGGAATGGGAGGTCAGCAGGACCAGGCAGAATAATAGTTCAGCACAAACTTGAAGGCCTGTTTTCTGTGCCATAATGTTCCATGGTTTTAACCAAGGAATTATCTATTGCTGTTCTTGCAAATGGTGTCATTTGTCTCAGCAGCAATAATATCTTCAACCAGTTTGCAAAGGATGCGCCCATAATAAGCAGTACAATTCTAGCTACTGGGTTCTCATGTCACTGAGGTGTTAGAGAGGGAGAATTATCTCATGAGTTGGAGTGAACAGGTCAGACAACTATGCCAAGAGGGGATATGTTTTTTGTGTGAGATAACTCTGTGAACCTTCCAGGCTTGTCACCAAGAGGTTATCAGGAAAGCCTGCACTTTGGGGTAGCTTCCAAACAGGCAGTTACTTGTATATGATCTGACAATTTTCACCTGACAACTGCAGGTGAAGCAGTTGAGCTCTTCTGGGTTTTGGGAGCTTCCCAATGCCACAGTGAGCAACATCATGTCAGAGATCAGAACCTGAGGATAGGAAGCTGAGAGTGACAGTAACCCTGATCTCCAGGGACAAAGCATGAAGTTTGAGTGTTAAATTCTTTAGATGACCTGGTCTAAGGGAAATGAAGCTGAGTAAAGTCTGGTTTACTGAGCAAATAATTATTTTTGAGGTTCATTCTCTCAATGGAGGCAGCATTGGCATGTTCCACGTCTAGTAATGTAATCTGATGGCATTTCACAGTGGAGCAAAGGTGCATTGAATGTTGTTCTGCGAACAGACACCAGATGTGTATAATATTTCCCTACTCCGGATTAAGCCAATACTCCGGATTAAGCCAATTTTCATTTGCTTACCACATCTATAAAAGTTACTAAAAGCATTTATTTTTGTTTCTCATGTATGCTGGATTAAAGGTGAATTTTAACTGAAAGTAGGTTTAGGTATCTATTGCAATAATTTTTCCCTGCTGGTAAAAGCGGAGCGTATTTAGTAATGGTCTCCATTGTGCTTCATTTCACTACTGCTGGCCATGAAAAGAACTATCAGAGATAACAGCCCAGTTATCTATGGGATATAGGTTTACAGGAGGAAATGAAGTTGGTGAGGGACAGTTGTTGCTAGGTTTTAGTTGTATTTTCGAATCAGGTCCCGAGGACTGAACTCAGCCAATCAAGTAGTCATAGATGCTCATTTTACTGACGATAATTTTTCAAAGAAAATGGAGCAATATCTGAAACCAGAGATACTTAATATAAACCCTTAATCCTCATGCCCTGAACTCTGGCTACATTGCTTTTTACATTTGCAACCATGAACTTTGTTATCACGGAGGAGGATAGACTGAAACTTGGACCCCTCAAAATAAAGTACTTGTTTCATTTGAGACCCAAGGGTACAGATTACATTGCTCAGTTATGTGGCTTTGAACTGTGATTTTAATATGTCCACTTTGTTCTGGTAAACCTTTTTCAGTTTCAGGAAAATAAGTCATAGCAATTTAGTTTGAAAAGAAAGGATTAAACCTGGGTCTCTGTGCCATTCTGCTTATAATCATTCAGATGTAACTGAAGATTTGGGTAATATTTTTCTTTTATTTGTTATTTAACAGATAGTTTTGCAATTTGAAAAAATGGACCTTGAGGAGAACCCAAACTGCACTGCAAGTGGCGTGATCATTCATGATGCAGCTTCTACTCCTCCTGTTATTGCAGGAAGATATTGTGGAAAGATGAAGTTACCATTTGAATGGACCTCCTTTGGACGCACAGTTGTGGTAGAGTTTCAGCATTCCCAATCAGAATATAATTATGAATTTAAAATGAAATACCACAGTATCAGAAGTAAGTGTTCCAAATATACACAAGTGCTTTCCTTCATTTTATGGAACTCAACTATTTCAACAATCTTCTCTCCTCTGAAAGGTTTCTCAGCAGTTTACTAGAGGAACTCAGCAGGCCAAGCAACATTAGTGAGAAAAAAAGAATGGTCAATGCTTCATGCTACTGGATTCCTGGTGAAGGATCTTGGATCAAAAAGTCAGCCATTGTTTTTCTCCCAATGGCTGCTCAACTCCCTGAAGCCAAACACAATATGTTGAGTTCCTCCAGCATATTGTGTTTGGCTTCAGATTCCAGCATCTGTAGTCCGCTGTGTGTTCTCAACAATTTAGTTACCGTATACGTCGGCATATAAGACAGAATGTGAACCTTTAAATGTCACCCAAAACCAGGGGTCACCTTATACACCAAATATAAAATCTAAATCTTAATATCATGTGGTTTAGAGTATTCTCCCAGGGCAATAGAGAACAACATAAAACACTCACATAACTCCAACAGTGCTACCACTAAAATATTTTTCTGCTGAAACTTACATTTGGAAGCTGGATTAATAGTAATGTTATATTAAAACAATAAAATTGTATTATAAACCTGTCTAACATAAAATAACGGTACAACAAACAAAACTAACAGTCGCCATTTGCAACAGCTGACAAACTGTAAACAATTAGCCAGGGTCCCAGGGTGCATGTCTGTCGGGCCAATCACAATAAATCTCGCAGTGACTAGTATTTTTAAACTTAAGACAGGGTTTCTTGGAAAGGTTCGTTTTCACTTCATTATTAAGCAGCAGCTCTCTCTTCAGCTCCCATGAAACCCCAAATAGACACCAGAGACATCACACCAGCCGGGAATGTTTGATGCATATTATGGTAGATTATTAACATTATTTTGCCAGTACTTGAAATGAATTGGCTAAATTTTAAATAGCCAAGACTGTGTTGCTTAGTAGTGTGCTTAACAGCATCACTCCACTGATCAGTGGAGTAAAGGACTATTGGGGCAGTAAGCTCTCAGCAGTAAGTGCCTGATGAGCTAGTCTTGTACAGCAAGTATAGCTCAAAATATACATTTTAGGTGGAAATTCTGGGAGTCATCTTATGCACCCAGTCACCTTATATGCTGACATAATTTTTTTTATATTCACTTCTTTGATGATGTTCAGATTTTACACCTGTGAAGATTTTTACAAACCAGAAATACAGAATCTAGCCTGCGTTTTTCAGGTCTCATGTTCTATTTTGGTTCCAAAGTGGGACCTGATGTATACAGGGGCATGAATAAAAGAACTGCCAAGATGGTGAAACTTTTAGTGCACTTACAACCAAGGCCTGCTAAAAGAACACATGGTACACAAGACCCCACTAAGTGTGTAACACTGACCTGTTGGTAGGTAATTACCGTATATAATAACAAGTGAGAGGCCGAGATGGGAAAAGTTTAGGATCAGCATGTACCTGTTAGATTAAGGACAAGTGAACATTGATTGACAAGGGATGTTAAGGCTCTGGTCAGCAAAAAGGAGGTATTTGTCAGATATAAGCAATGGATCAAGCAAGTCCTTAGAGGAGTATAAAGGATGTAGGAGTACAGGGATGTAAGAGGGAAATCAGGAGTCCACATGACAACATGAGAAAGCTTTGGCAGACAAAGTAAAGGAGAATCCTAACAGATTCCACAAGAATATTACAAAAAAATGGGTAACTCGGGAGTGAATAGGTTCTCAAGGATAATTGTGGTCGTCTATATGTGGAGCCATAGTAATGGGCAGGGTCTGAAATGAATATTTCTCATCTGTATTTACTATGGAGTAGATCGTGGAATTGAGATAAGAGAACAGTGATGTTTGAAACATGCACATTGCAATGGAGGAGGTGCTCGCAGTCTTAAAGTGCATAAAGGTGGATAACCTGACCAAGTGTATCCTGGGACACCACAGGAAGCTAGGGAAATAATTGTTGGGGCCATGACAGTCATACTTGTATCATTGCAAGCTACAGTTGAGGCACCGGAAAACTGAAGGGCAGCTAATGTTGTGCCTTTATTGAAGAAGGGCTTCCAGCTTTCTTTCTTTTCTATCCTTACTTGGGGGGGGGGGGGAAGGGGTTGCTGGGGGTTTTTTAATAATATTTTGGGGGGGGTTTAATAAAATCATGTATAATAGAATTTTTATGGCTATACGATTATCATATTTTGTATTTTGACACAAATACATGTATGGAAAATTTAAATAAAATATATTTTTTAAAGGGCTTCAAGAAAAAGCAGACTTGCTACAAGCCAGTGCACCTAATATCACTGGTGGGATTAGTAGTGTTTTCTTATTTCACTCTTAAAAGACCTTGTTGAAATTTATAGACAGTATCCTTTGATCCCAATCTCTCCAAAGACTGATATTTATTTCTGTTAACTCTATTTGATTGTTTTTTTTTGCTAATTCTATTTACTGGTAATTACATTTCTTGAAGAGGTGACCAAGAAGATTAGTGATGCAGGGCAATAGATGTCATCTACATGGACTTTAGCAAGGCCTTTGATAAAGACCCACATGGTAATCTGGTTTGAAAGTTGGATCACATGGGATTGAAGATGAGCTGGCTAAGTAGCTTGGTGGTAGGGGTGAGGAGCAATGGTGGAGGGTTGTTTTTCAGACTGGAGGCCTGTAACTAGTGGTGTGCCGCTGTCTGTCATCTACATTCATGATTTGTAGGAGTATGTAGTCAAATGGTTAGCATATTTGCAGGTAAAATTATAATTAGTGGTACAGCAGACTATCAGGAAGGTTATCTCCAGCCTTTTTTTACACCGAAAAGCCATGTTATTGCTGTATGCACAACCCGTCTCTGGAAGTCAGCTTGCTTGTTCACACAGAACAGAAAAAAACTGGCTCCATGATTCCTTTTACACAGCAAACTGGCTTCCAGAATCAAAAGAGACAGGACACGTAGATGCCTAGAGTTGATGCCTAGAGTGGCATTGAGTTGTGTTGAGAAAAGAATCAAATTTGGTGGGTCTGGACACAAGAGTTTGCAATCACACAAAGCTTCTTTTAACACACAATTATAGAAGAGTGCGGGAATTGTTACGGGAATAAAACACACACACGCAGTTTATAAATGGTTGACTATTTCTGTTGATTTTAGAAATTTTCACAGATAGACATTCAAACCTAAAAAAATACAATTGCTATAGCTGCCAAGATTGAGGTTACAGAATGGTTTTACATTATGGCAACTGGAGCTATCTGCAAATGAGTATCAGTGTATTTAGTGTCTATAAATGTTCCATTGTAGATATGATAGGTAATTAAATTGTAATCTGAACTAATGCACGAGATGTGCTTTTCCTGCCAACTTCAATCGGCAGTTACAAGGGCAGGCTAATGCTTAGTGATGCTGACAGTTAAACTGCTGTATGGTTAACTTCTAAGAAACTGAATGTTCATGGCAATAGAAACTGTATTCACCACCCCTTAAGCACACTTTTATAAGACCATGTGTATAGGAGCAATAAGTGTGTACTGTTTAACATTTTTCTACACTCTTTTATAAATCGCGCATGTTTTATTCCTGAAACATTTTCCCATGCACCCTTATAAATTGTGTGCATGTATTTTTTATTCCCATTGACATTTTCCCACGCTCTTCTACAAATTATTGTGCGTTAATATGTGTGATTGCAAACCCTTATGTCCAGACCCACCAAATCAGATTCACACAGGTGATACCAACATTCACACGCTATACGTCTATTAGAGTCCCCTGCTCTACTCGCTATGAACCTTTTCTTGACCCAACATTGCGATGTCATCTTCCCTTGTCATTTCAACCCAGCAACATGGGTTTCCCATTGTAGATTGGTCCCACATCAATAAACTCCACTGTTGAGACTACCTACCTTAGCGGATCAAAGCCAGGTAAGTCTAGACCCTCACAATCTGCCTTTGATGCTTTCACACAGCATTCGAAAGGCAGATAAAACCTGGCTTTCAAGTGCTGTGTAAAAGGGGCTTAAGATTGCAATTGGATCCTGATCAAATATGAAAGTAGGAATGGAATATCTGTGTGGTGCTACCACCATGTAAATAGATGTATGTATGTGCTGTATGGGCTGGCCAAACCTGAACCTGTGACTCTTCCCTCCCAGATATCTCCATAAAGTCTGTTATGCCCAAACCCCTCCCTCAGTACCTGTCTTAGAATCGGCCCAGCAACATGCAAGCTGTGCTGACACTTTAAGGTGATTAAAACCTATTAATCACAACTCTCTGTCTGATTGCAGTTGATTGGTAGTACAATTTAATCATCTTAATTCTAGACCATGGACAAGGTTGTACGGGCAGATAGATTAGATACTGACCCTAAAGATCCGGAGGCCTTGACTAAATTTGACCAGTTGGTGCACTGCCTCAACACATTCATGAGGCGCAACGAAGACAGGAGGGAAGTGCTCTTTGCTCAAGTCAGCCACCGGGTTTTCCAAGAGAAAAGAAACTTTACTACTTACTCTGAAGCGATGGAGTTCCTGCAGAAATAGTACCGGGCCCCGATGAATGTCATATACGCACGATTCCTCCTGGGCAGCTGAAAACAAGCGCCGTGTGAGTCGATTGACAAATATATGCAGGCACTGTGGCAACTGAGGCCAGCCTGCAACTGCAAAGAAGTCTCTGTGGCTCCTCACCTTGAAGGCTTAATTCAGGACGCGTGCATGGCCAGGTTCAGTTCAGACTACATCAGACAGAGGCTTCTAGAAAAAGGCAATCAGAGCCTGCAGAAAGTAGTGGACTTGGCTAAATCACTGGAAACAGCGCAATGAAGTGCCAAAGCATTCTCTTCAGGTAACGCAGTCATTGCATCGGGGGGGCACAGACGCCACCATCTTGGGACGTGGGGTCCCATGTCACTATTGCTGCTATCGAGTGCCAGAGGTGCTACTTTTGCAGGCATGGGAAGCACCTCCGGTAGAGCTGCCCAGCCCAAAGTACTACATGCTCCACTTGCGGGAAGAAAGGGCACTACATGAAAGCCTGTAGGTCCCAACCTGCCCCCAGCAGCGCCGTGTGCAGCTGACAGCCACTGCCATCTTAGACTGCCCCATTTCCGGCTTCACCTCAGGCATCACTTCCAGTGGCTGGTGATGGATGACAGGGCCCCAGGGACAACAAACTGGGGCAGCACCACTTTCAGCGACACGGGACAGCACCACATGTGTGGCATGGGGGCAGCCATCTTAGTGTGCACTCCCAAACCAGCATAGTAGTGACTCATACTGCATTCAGATGCTTGCCTCCATCATCTTCAATCAAGACAGCCTGCAATAACAGGCCAAAGCCATGATGAACGTCGAGGTAACTGGCCACCCTTTGAACTGTTTATTTGACACCGGAAGCACTGAGAGCTCCATCCACCCAGGTACTATACAGCAATACTCCTTCGTGATGACCCTGATGTAACGCAAAGTCTCCTTGGCTTTCCAGTCCCACTCGGCCGAGATCAGCGGCTGCTGCTCCTGACACTGACTGTGCAGGGCACTGAGTACAGGAACTTTAAACACCCGATCATACCACTCCTCTGTGCACCGGTCATAGTTGGACTGGATTTCCAGTGTTGGCTACAGTGTGTCCACATGCAGTTCAATGGTCCCCACTCAACCATCACGTCTGCAACATCAATTAGCCGAGCCCCCCTGAACACGACCTGCAGCCTCTCTACTCTCCAGGCCCCTCCACTGCCCGTTCGAGAACATCATCCCCGACTGCAAGCTGGTAGCCACTAGGAGCAGATGGTACAGCCCCGGGGACAGAGACTTCATTAAAATGGTGGTCAAACGACTCCTAGTGGAAGGGGTCATAGAACCCAGCATCATTCCATGGAGAGCCCAAGTTGTGGTGGTAAAGAGCAGAGAGAAACAACACCTAGTCATTGACTACAGTCAGACCATAAACTGCTTCACCCTGCTAGATCCCTACTCACTTCCCTGCATTGCCGACATGGTCAACAAGATCAACAAATCACTATCGACCTCGAGTCGGTTTACCACTAGCTACCAATCCAGCCCTTACACTGCCTTTGAGGTGGATGGCTGCCTCTACCATTTCCTCTTCATCCCTTTCGGAGTCACCCATGGGATCTCTGTTTTCCAGAGGGAGATGGACCACATAGTCAATGACTATGGACTCAAGGCCACATTCCCCTACCTGGACAACATGATCATCTGCAGCCACAGACAACAGGACCATGACACCAACCTCCACAAGTTTCTCCAGACCAAAGGAAGTGTGTCTTTAGCACTTCAAGGCTGGCCATCCTGGTGGAGATTGGCATTATTGGGCCAGACCTGAACCACATGCCCATTACCCCAGACCCTCAAGGCCCTGAAAAGGTGCTTGGGCTTCTTTTCCTATTAACCCCAGTGGGTCCCCAATTACACCGACAAAGCCCACCCACTGGTGAAATTGATCACATTCGCCCTGTCAGCAGAAGCCCAAACAGCGTACACACGCTGGCAGTGATGCATGTTGCAGATGAATCCATCCCATTTCAGGTGGAGAGTGATGCCCTGACCGCCACGCTCAACCAGGTGGGCAGTCCCATGGCATTCTTTTCCTGAACCCTCCAGGGCACTAAACTCTGGCACTCAGCCGTCGAGAAAAAGCCATAGTGGAAGCTGTGCCCTATTGGAGGTACTACCTGGCTGGAAAACCATTCACCCTGCTTACTGACCAACATGCAGTCACTTCTATGTTCAACAATAAACAGCAGGTAAAAATTAAGAACAACAGATCCTGAGGTGAAAAACTTACCTATCCACAAACAACTACAAGATCTTGTATCAGCCTGGGAAACTTAACAAGCCTCCCGATGCCCTGTCCCGGGGGACATGCACCAATGCGCTGCAGGATTGCCTCCAAGTCCTCCACAACAACCTCTGCCACCCCAGAGACACCAGGCTCTACCACTTTGTTAGAGCCCTCAACCTCCCCTACTCAATCGAAGACATCAAGGAGTTGACACACAACTGCCCAGTCTGTGCTGAGTGCAAACCCCAGTTCTACCAGCCGGTCAAAACCTACCTTATCAAAGCCACCCGCCCCTTTGAGCGGCTGAGCATGGACTTTAAGGAACCCCTCCCATCCACCAACAGGGATGTACACTTTCTAAACATCGTGGACAAATACTCCTGTTTACCTTTTGCCATCCCCTGCCCAAATATGACCACAGCCACAGTCATAAAAGCACCAGATGGCATCTTCACTCTGTTCGGGTACCCCTTGCTATATTCATAGTTACTGGGGTCCTCCTTTATGAGCAAGAAGCTGCACCATTACCAGTTGGCCAAGGACATAGCCACGGGCAGGACCACAGGCTATAACCCCTGGGGGAATGGACAGGTTGAGAGGGAAAATGCCACCATTTGGAGGGTGGTTCTTTTAGTCCTTAAATTGAAAGGACCACCCTCCTCCCAGTGACAAGATGCCCTCCCCGAAGCGCTCCATGCCACCAGGTCACTTTTCTATATGGCCAAGAATGCACCGCGCGAAAGGCTCTTTTCCTTCCCCAGGAAATCAGCATCCGAAACTACACTACCATCCTGGCTGATGAACCCTGGCCCTGTGCTGCTTCGAAGGAACATCAGACACCACAAAGCTGACCCTCTGGTCAAGAAAGGCCACCTCCTCAATGCCAACTCCATGTGGAGTATGAGGATGATCAATAGGACACCATCTCCACCCGGGACCTGGTGCATACAGGAGAGCCCTTAACTGACCAGCCAATCCCCTCCCCGGTAACCCCGACCAACCGGCCCCACTATCAGCACCCAATTTTGCACCACAAACTCCAACAAACCCGAACAGCACCATGGTACCAACACCCCCTCAGCCACCAGAGGCACCACCTGCTACATAAGACACCATCCAGGAACCACAGCAGACCCTGCGACGATCCCAGCGACAGATGAGACCACTGGACAGGCAGAGCCTATAAGGGACTTTGGAACTGCAACAAACACTAAACCACACCAACATGTCGGACTTTTCTTTTTAAAAAGGAGGGGTGAATGTGGTGGTACCACCATGTGTATATATGATTGGGCTGGCCCACCCCTGAACCTGTGACTCTTCCCTCTCAGATATCCCCTCAAAGGCTGTTTTGCCTGAACCCCTCCCTCAGTACCTGCCTTGGAACCAGACCAGCAACGTGCAAGCTGTGCTGACATTTTAAGGTGATTAAAGCCTATTAATCACAATTTTCTGTCTGATTGTGGTTGATTGGTAGTACAAGAAGATGGGACTTGTCTTGGACAAGTGTACAGTGTTGCATTTTGGTAAGCTGAACAGGCAGGATTTGTACATTAAATGGCAGGGCCCTGGAGAATGTAATAGAACAGAAAGACCCATGACAGAGGTGGGACAATAGTGCAGAAAACAGACAGCACATTTTCCTTCATCAGTCAGGGCAATGAGCACAAGAGTTGGAAAGTCAAGTTACAACTGGACAAAACATTGGTGAGACCTCACTTGGAGGATGGCACAAAGTTCCAGTCACCTAGTTATAGGAAGATGCCATTAAGCTGAAATAGGTGCAGAAAAGATTCACAAGGATGCTACCAGGACTGGAAGGTTCAAGTTAGGAGAGATTGGATAGGCTGGGAGTCTTTTTCACTGGAGTCCAGGAGGCTGAGGAGTGAACTTATAGAGGTATACAAAATTATGGGGCATAGACAAGGTGAATGGTCACGAATCTTCATACCAGGGTAGGATTTAAGGTGAGGGGAGATAGATTTGAAGGGACCTATAGGACAAATCTTTCACACAGGAGGTGGAGGAAGGGCTGCTCAAGGAAGTGGGAAAGGATACAATTACAACTAATTAAACACATTTTGACAGGTTAATGGATAGAAAATGTTTGGAAAGATATAGATCAAGTGCAAGCAAATTTGGGTAAATAAAATCTGCAGATGCTAGGGTCTAACAAAGGGTGTTAACTTGGTCAATATGGACATGTTTGGACCAAAGGGCTTGTTTTCATTGCTGTATAACTTTATATTTCCAAAACTGCCATTGGAACAACTCCTTAGAATTCTGCAGAAACTGAAAATATAAACCATCTTTATTGCCAAATACAGATATAGATATGTACATTATGTCATGAAATATCATTGTTCTAAACACACAGTGGAGATGCCAAAGTATGAAATAGAAAGTTTGTCTCTTTGATTCACTCAAAGTATTTTCACACCATCTATTCTTGACTCAGATTTTCAGCATGCACTTTTTGCTGAAAAAAAATGCATTATTAAGTTTAAGATACAGTATTCAGAATTCTTATACTCACCAAGTTTTTCTTTGGCAGGTGAACATCCTCCAACTGTTTCAAAATCCTCTTGTGATAGAAGTCTCCTCAGTGGTTTTACATTTATGTCATGCATCACTCTAATCTTTTTACGGTAAACTTATTTTTTGTAAAGTAAATAGATTGTCACTTATTTCCGCAATTTCCTCTGCTTCTAGCTGTAGAAAGTTTGCTCAGACATGTTTAAATAATGTTTTTGTTTCTTTATATTAATTAATCCATAACAATTACAATAATATCCCTGCAAGTGCACTGTGAGTCACAAGGCAGGAACACATATGGCATCATTCTTGAACTTCAAGCAGTTATTTTAGTGAGCTAGCAGCTCTGTTCAGTTTGCTCAGAGATATTTTAAGTGTATCTGTAAATGTTTCTGTATTTTGAGCTCACAGCATGTTTCCAGAACTCATCTAACTTTTTAATAAAGGTAAATTTTATGTCAGTGCAAAATAAAATAAAATTTGTAAAATGTTTTATTTGAAGAATGAGGTTTAATTTTCTGAAAAATCTCTTTGGGAGGATTACAAGTCAGGGAATTTTGTTGGATTTGTTTACATGTTCAAACGAAAGAACAAAGTGAATTGGAAATTTAAGAGAAAATTTCAAATTTCACAAAAGGTAGTTTTGTCTTGCTTTATTTCATGTAGCAGATAGCAACTTGGACTGCTGCAATAATGTCTGGTAGGGAGCAGGAATGCCAGCAAGACATTGTTCGGTATGCTCTTGATGTTACTTGGATGTCCAGAACTATTGGTTCAAAACTTCAGGTTATTCCTCACACAATATTGTACAATGATGAAAGAGAGAGATGATGTGATGTTACCTTGGAAGAACCAAGCCTTTTTTTTAAAGTCGCCACACTATTGGAAGATTATTTACTGAATGCCCTTTAAGAGCCTTTTTGTTTTCAGAATAAGAGACTAAGTGAGGCTTATTTCTCATGCTTCCAGTTAAACATGCATGAGACCATTCTTTAAAGAGCCCCATCTCAACCACAATACCTCAATAATTTGTTTCTATAAGTCCACAGGATATAGGAGTAAAAGTCAGTCCATCGAGTTCGCTCCACCATCATGAGCCTCACTCCCCTCCTTTCTCCCCATAATCTTTGATCCCCTGACTATTCAGATACTCATCTCTGACTTAAATCCACTTGGCCTCCACAACCACCCATGGCAGCAAATTCCATAAGTTTATCACCCTCTGGCAAAATAAATTCTTCTGTAACTCTGTTTTAAATAGGTGCCATTCAATCATGAAGTTGTGCTCTCTTGTCCTTGACTCCACTATCAAAAGAAACAACTTTGCCACATCTACTTTGTCCAGACTTGTCAACATTTGAAATACTACGACGATGATCCCATTCATTCTTCTGAACTCCAAGGAAAAGGCTTGAGGGTTGTGAACTCAGCTAGTGCCATCATGGGCATTAACTCTAGAAGAGGCAGTATCTCAAGAAAGCAGCCTCCATCATCAAGGACCCTTGCCTTCCAGTCCATGATCTCTTCTAATTGCTACCATCAGGAAGGAGGTGCAGGAGCCTGAAGACAAACACCGAATGTTACTAAAACAACATCTTACCTTCTGCCATCAGATTTTTGAATGGACAATGAACCACAGTCAAAAATCACACTTTTAATACTCTTCTTGGCACTAATTTATTTATAAATTGTTCATTTATGGAAATGTAATTTATAGCAATATTTGCACAATCCTGCTGCCGCAAAACAATAAATTTTGTGACATATGTTCATGACAATAAATGTGATTCTGAATCTTCTCTGAATCCTCTCCAATCCAGGACATCCTTTCCTTAAATGTCCAAAACTGTACCCTTACTCCATGTGAAGCCTCACCTGTGCCTTATGAAGTTTCAACATTGGATCCCTGCTCTTGTATCCTATTCCTCTAGATATGAATGCAAACATTGCATTCACCTTCTTCACCACTTCATCTGGAGATTAATCTTCGGGGTATGCTGCATGTGGACGCCCAAGGCCCTTTGTAACTCTGAATTTAAAATTTTCTCCTAATCCAAATAATAGTCTGCCTATTTATTCCTTTTACTAAAAAGTACATGACCATAACTTTAAAACATTGTGTTTTATTTGCCACTTCTTTGCCCATTTTCCTAATCTATCTAAGTCACTCTGCAGTCTCCATTTCCTCCACACTACCTGGCCTACCATCAATTTCTGTATCACTAATTTTTGCTTCCTTGGATGTCCTTTCTTTTGCTTTTACTTTGGCTTTGACTTCTCATGTCAGGGGAGTTGTGTCATTTTTTTCATTAAAATGTTTATTTTTTGTAATATACCTGTCCTGCACCTTACTTAATTTTTGCAGAAACTCCAGCTGTTGCTGTTCTGCCATCCTCCCTGCTATTGTGCCTTTCCAATCAACATTTTCCAGTTCCTCTCTCACACCTCTATCATCCCCTTTAATCCACTTGTATACTGACATCTGATTTTAGTTTCTCCCTCTCAACTCTCTCATTCAATATCAGCTCTTTGGTGGATTTTTATTTCTGCTGGCATGGTGTCTATAGTGATATCCAAAACACCTTCAAAAAGAATGATAGGTTTGTGTGTTGGATTTGTGAAAGGAAAACCATGTTTGACAAATCTGCTGGAGTTTTTTGAAGATGGGACCAATAAAATGCACTAAAGGAAACCAGATAATATGTATTTGGAACTTGCACAGTGATCTCACATAGGACATGGATTAACAAGATTAAAGCATGTGGCATTGGAGTCAGAAAGAAAACAAAGCTTGGGAATAAACAGATTTTTCTGTGATTTGTAAGGTTTGACAAGAAATGATCTACTGGGATTGGTGTTTGGACTTAAGCAGTCATGTGAGTGCATAGCAATCTTTGTTGACACTAATGCAGCTGCCAAGAACTTTTACTACCACCTAGTAGTATTAGGATTATTTTACGTATCTTAAATGGTTCACAATTTAAACACCATATCCTAATTGTATTGTGAAAATTCATAATTTGATGAACTGGGAAATAAGTTTGCAAACTCAGAATCAGAATTTATTGTCATGAACAAGTCAAAAAATTTGGTGTTTTGCAGCAGTATCATAGTGCAAACATTCATATTACAACAATAAATATTAAAAAAATAATAGTGCATGATAAGTAAGGCAGTGTATTTGGTTCATTGAATATTCAGGAATCTGATAGCAGTGGGGAAGAAACTGTCCTTGTGTTGCTGAGTGTTCGTCTTTAATCTCCTGTTCTTTCCCCACCCCCCACCTCACAATGGTAGCAGAGTGAAGAGGGCATGGCCTGGGTGGTGGGGGGTCTCTGAGGATAGAGGCTGCTTTTTTTTTTAAAAGACACTGCCTCATGTCCTCAATAGAGTGAAGTCTGGTGCCTGTGATGTCTCAGGCCAAGTTAACAACCCTCTGGAGTTTTTTTTTTGTCCAGAGATTTGGCGGCTCCATACCAAACAGTGATGCAACCAGCCAGAATTCTGTCCACGGTTCATCTGTCGAAGTTTTTGAGAGTCTTCGGTGATGTACCAAATCTCCTCAAACACCTCATAATGTATAGCTACTGGTGAGCCTTATTTGTCATTGCACCAACATGGAGGCTCCAGGACAAATCCTCAGAGATGTTAACACCTAGGAATTTGAAGTTCTTGACCCTCTCCATGACTGAGCCCTCGATGAGGACTGGGTCATGTTTCCCTGACTTCCTCCTGAAGTCCACAATCAATTCCTTGGCTTTGCTTCAGAAGTTTCTTCAAAAATCAGAAGATATCACCTTCATATGTTGCTCTTTGCTCAAGAGCAGTGGCAAAGGCTTAAAATGTATCAAGTAACTCCAAGGGAGTGTGGGAGAGGGGAGGGAGGTGCAGATGAATCTCTGAGATGCCAGTGGTCAAAATCACCCCACGGGTAAGGGAAGAAATTCAGCAGGTCACATAGTATTCATAGGAAGTAAAGGGTAACCGGAGTTTTGAGCCTGGGGCCTTCGTCAGAAATAAGGATAAGAAATAAGGTCTAAGAAGCATCAGCTTACTCAGCCTGGCTGAACATCATCTCAGATGCCTTATAGATAAATAGATAAATAGTGGATGGATGAATAGATTTATAGATAGATATGGTGTTGTATCAACTGGTGACAGACCTTTGATGTCACAGAGTGCTGCAAAAGTCATCACTGCCCTGGTTTCTGCTTGTTAAACTTTCAAAGCAAACATTTACGAGGATCATGCACACAGCAGTGGCAGAAACAAAGTCCTGGGGTTTGGTTTGGTAGGGGCTGCCACTAACAGTGACCTTGCCTTCCCCTGCAATGAGCCCGATCCAAGAGGTGGGTACCTGGGTATAGCTCCAGCAGCGATCACCCGCGCGGGGTGTGGGCAGTGCTTCCATAGCTTCGGTTTGCAGCCACGATGGAACCACATGAACAGTGCAGCAGGGCATGATGCCCAGGCTCCGTAGCGCGCTCGCGCGCGCGCGAAACGCTATGCAGGCGCCGGCGGCCGGACGTCGAGCGGAGGCGGATCACGGGCGACCTTCCCTCAGGCAGCGGTGGGTACGTTTCCCACCCGGGGATTCACCTCAATCTGCCCTCTCCCGACGCCCCGCCCCCCCCTCCCGACCCCACACCCCCCCCCTCCCGACCCCACAACCCCCCCCCCCCGACCCCACAACCCCCCCCCCGACCCCACACCCCCCCGACCCCACACCCCCCCCCTCCCGACCCCACAACCCCCCCCCCGACCCCACACCCCCCCGACCCCACACCCCCCCGACCCCACACCCCCCCGACCCCACACCCCCCCGACCCCACACCCCCCCGACCCCACACCCCCCCGACCCCACACCCCCCCGACCCCACACCCCCCCGACCCCACACCCCCCCGACCCCACACCCCCCCGACCCCACACCCCCCCCCCCCCCCCGACTCTGGATGCTCAACTCCCACAAAAATGATGGATAGGTTTTATTTATAAAGGAATATGTGCTCAGTCAAGAAATGGGCACTGAGGTACAAAGTTGGGCCTACTTCCATCTCAAAAATAGAGCCTGAACCCCCCTTCCCCACCCCTTCATATCTGAATAGGCTCTGAACCCCTCTTCCCTACCACTTTCTATCAAAATAGGCTCTGAACCCCTCTTCCCTACCCCTTTCTATCGAAATAGGTTCTGAACCCTGCTCCTTTTATATCCAAATAGGTTCTGAACCCCTCTTCCCTGCCCCTTTAAATCCAAATTGACTCTGAACCCCTCTTCCCTACCCCTTTCTATCGAAGTCGGGTCTGAACCCTTCTTCCCTACCCCTTTACATCTGAATAGGGCCTGACCCCCTCTTCCCCACCCATTTAAATCTGAATAGGTTCTGAATCCCTCTTCCCTGCCCCTTTATATCCATATAGGCTCTGAACCCCTCTTCCCTGCCCCTAGGCTCTGAACCCCTCTTCCCCACCCCTTTCTATCAAAATAAGCTCTGAACCCCTCTTCCCTGCCCCTTTCTATCCAAATTGACTCTGAACCCCTCTTCCCTACTCCTTTCTATCGAAGTCGGGTCTGAACCCTTCTTCCCTACCCCTTTACATCTGAATAGGGCCTGACCCCCCTCTTCCCCACCCATTTAAATCTGAATAGGTTCTGAATTCCTCTTCCCTGCCCCTTTATATCCAAACAGGTTCTGAACCCCTCTTCCCTGCCCTTTTATATCCAAATTGACTCTGAACACCTCTTCCCTACCTCTTTATATCTAAATAGGGACTTAACTCTATCTCTTCCCCTCCCCCAAAATGATATTTCCTTTCCCTCCAAATGGAGTCTGAAACCTGCATCTTCCTCTCAAAAATATAGCCCTAACTTTGTCCCTACCCTCAAATGGGAGCTGAACCTTACATCTTTCCTACCCCCACATTTACCTCCCCTCCCCCTCCCCGGTCCAAACTCAACATCTTCCCACCTCTGCAGTCAGGAACATGCCTCTTCACCATCATGAGGGGACTAGAAGATTGGAAAACAGTCAGTGATTCTTGCTAAAAAATAGATGAGGACAGAAGGCAAGGAAGTATAGATCTGTTGATGTAAAGTGCTGGAATAAATCATTTCAGAGTGACTAAATGATCATTTAGGAAAGCTGAATATAAGCAAATCTGGTCAACAAGGTTCTGAGAAAGGTAACCCATATTTGACAGATCTCGTTGAATACTTTCTGGATGTGACTGGAGGAATTGATAGAGAAGAAGCAATACAAGTCAACACCCAAGATGGTGTCTTACAGCAGCGACTCTTTGCGAGCAGCTGACAGGAATGATCAAATATTCCCGTTCAGAACATCTAAAAATCAAACACAAAACCAGAAACACAAAATCAAACTTGCCCATTAATATGGATGACCTAAGATCACGGGCAGACCTCAGAACTGATAGAATCGGCAGTTTCCGTCAGGCTGTGCAACCTTCAAACAGCTGGCACTCAAGTACAACAACAACATAACCACGGGAGTTTAAACAGCAAGCGATCGGGCCATTTAAACTTCACAGGAGTCGCAAACAGCAGAGGTTCAGCACATTTAAACATTGTGGGTTTTTTAAAGGGACAACACAGGGACCATTTAAACACCAAGGGGAACTACCAGCAATGGACCCACAGGCCAGGTAAAGAAGACTCGACCATGTGGTCACAGGGGGGGGCTACAAGTCAAGCTGAGGCACCAGGCTTCTGATCTCTACCATCCTCCTGGCCAATGGACAATCCTTGGAGAACCAACGTGATGAACTCCAAGCCAAACTTCAGCTGTGACTAGGGAATGCTGCATGATGTGCTTTACAGAAACATAGCTGAACACAGACATTCAGGACAAGGTGCTGCAGCCCAAGGGCTGGATCCTCCATCGCGCTGACCGAACACCAGCATCTGTAAAACCAGTGGAGATGGCACTTATGTCATCAATACAGCATGGGGCACAGACATGATGGTCATGCCCCAGTCCTGCTCCCCTGACCTGGAACATCTGGCGATCAACTGTTCCCATTCTACCTGCTAAGGGAGTTCACAGCCACCATCCTGGTTGCAGTATACATTTCACCCCAGGCTAACATCAGACTGGCACCAGAGGGACTGAGCACTGTGATTAACAGCCATTAGACAGCACATCCTGATGTCTTCCAGATCATTGTGGGGGACTTCAATCAGGCCAACCTGAAGAAGACTGACAAATTACCACCAACACGTCACATGTGAGACCTGGGAACCAACAGTCTCGACCATTGCTACACCACCAAGAACCATACCAAGCCATACCACGACAGCACTTCGGCAAGTCTGATCAGCTGGCTATAATTCTACTCATGGTGTACAAGCACTAGAGGTGAAGATGTGAAAGTATGGTCGAGGGAGGCAGAGGAGCATCTGCAGGACTGCTTTGAATTGCTGGACTGGAACATTTTCAAGAACTCATCTATAGACTTGAATGAATATGCAACAGGTATCAATTACTTCATCCAACATCTTCTTGAATGAATGTGAGCCCACACACACATACCGGGCGTTCTCAAATACAGAAGCCCTGGATAAATCAGAGAATTTGCAATCTGCTGAGGGCGAGAACACAGGTGTTTAAGGCCGTGATCGGGATCTTTACAAGAAATCCAGGTTTGACCTGTGGAAGGCCATCTCTGAAGTAAAGTAGCAATTCTGGAGGAAGCTAGAGACAGAAAAATCAATATGATGCCCCCACCATCCCTTAACTCAGTGCAAGCATGGCTCTATGCTACAAGGGACATGAATTAAATGGGCCCAACCCTTTTAAACGGTGCACATCTTACCAGGAATTTTTCCAGCACCCTTCCACGTTTCTAGACCTGGAATGAATTAGGGTTGTCCCAGGCTAGCAAAGAGGTAGAACAAACCACATGTACCTTTTATAGTGCTAGAGGGATTGGGAGGGATGGGGGGGGGGGGTGTCCATCCCAAGTAATTTACAGAGATCTAATGGCTCACTGCCAGTAAGGATAAGATGATTACAAAGGAATTTGAATTGGCCAACAGCAGGTGTGCACTTATGGTTGAGGCCAAACCTTGATTAGCAGTGGTGTATCCTCAGACTAGGTAATGGGGGAGTGCTGTCATGCAACAGCCATAATCCTTCACAATACAGTACCTAGGCAAAGATCTGGACCTGCTGCAATTTGTCTATCATCATAATTGCTCCACAGCAGATGCAGTATTCCTAGCTCTCCACTCAGCTCTGGATCACCTTGAAAACAGCAATTCATACATAAGGCTGTTCTCCTTCGAGTACAGCTCGGCCTTCAATACCATTATCCCCTCAGTGCTGGTCAAAAGCTACAAGAAGTCCCTGTATTCCCCACTTCAACTGGATCCTTGACTTTCTCATCAGATGACCACAGTCGGTACAAATTGGAAACAACGTTTCCTCATCACTGACTATCAACACAGACACACCACAAGGATGGTGTTTAGCCACAGCTCTACTCATTATACACCCGTGACTGTGTGGGCAGGTACAATTCCAATGCTACCTATAAGTTTGCCAATGACACCACAGTTGTTGGTAGAATCACAAATGGCAATAAGGAAGTGTACAGGAGGGTGATAGATCAGCTTGTTGAATGTTGTAACAACAGCAACCTTGTGCTCAATGTCAGCAAAATCAAGGAAATGGTTGTGTATTCAGGAGGATGTCAGGGGAACACAACCCTGTCCTCATTGAGGGCTCAGTAGTGGAGAGGATCAAGAACTTCAAATTCCTGCATGTCAACATCTCCAAGGATCTGTCCTGGAAGCCTCCATGTTGATGCAATCACAAAGAAGGCTCACCAGCGGCTATACTTTGAGAGGTGTCTGAGGAGATTTGGTATGTCACCAAAGACTCTCGTAAAACCTATACAGATGTTCCATGGAGAGCATTCTGGCTTGTCACGTCACTGCCTGGTATGGAAGTGCCAACTCTCAGGACAAGAATAAACTCCACAGGGTTGTTAACTTGGCCTGTGACATCACAGGCATTGAAGACATCTACATGAGGCAGTGTCTTGAAAAAGCAGCCTCTACCTTCAAAGACCTCCACCACCGAAGCCATGCCCTCTTCACTTGTAAAAAATGAACAGGAGCCTAAAGACGAGCACTCAATGGCACAAGGACAGGTTCTTCCCTGCTGCCATCAGATTCCTGAATAATCAATGAACCAAAGACTCTGCTCACTTTTCATGCACTTTTTTATATATAGTAATGGTTATCGTATGAATGTTTGCACTATGAGTCTGCTGCAAAAACACTGAATTTCATGAATTGTTCATCACAGTAAATTTTGATTCTGATATGTAGTGTATTTTGATTTCCAAAAGGTAGGTAACAAGATAATACTTAAGAGGCTGGTACATAAATTAAGATCCCAAATTATGGAAGGCATTGTATTCACATGAATTAAAAACTGGCTGTTACATAGAAAACAGATTGGAATAAATGAATCCTCTTAAGTCAAGAGAGATGTAATTTGAGGAGTTGGCCAGCAATCAGTTTGTGGCCTTCAGTTGGTTATTATTTGCATTTATTATCTGGAATAGAGAACAAAATGCAAGTTTTTCAAGTATGGTGTTAAGAGAAAAACAGGTGGAAGGACATGTTGTGAATCAGCAAGCAAATGTAAATAGGTTGTAGCAGACTTCAGCAGTGATTTTATCTGAATGTTGCAACTGGTAATTGGAGTCAGGTGACTCAGGCAGTTGTATTTGAAAAGCTCAGATCAACAAGAAGCTAATTAGGCAATAGTGATTCAGAGGACTTGTGGGGTTTTTTTCATGAACTTGTGACACAGGGTGGTATTAATTTACTTCAACTAAGCAGTCTGGAGATGGAACTATCAATCGGAGTTCCACACTGTACATGCATCAGTCGCTAAGAAATTCACAACTAACTAGTTTTTTTCTACATTGGTAATCGCAACATGATCTGCCATTTAATGTACATTTACTGTTCTACTGTCTACATGGGAGATGTCTGTTTTCATCAATGAATAATGTAGAGACAGAGGAGGTGAGTTAGTCGACCACCACTACAGCTGCACTGCTCATTGCGGCGGTTACTTTGAAGCTACCACTGTTTGGACCACTGACCCAGCATTATGGTTTCCAGAAGTGGATGCGCAGTATTTTACCCGGAACAAACTATCACAAGAGATGTGTTTTGCATATATTATTGCCTCTTTGCAAATGGAGATGGCACAAGAAGTACGCGACTTCATTCCTTCTCCAGTTAAAGATGTTATAACAAGCTTACAGCTGTGCTGATCAGGTGCACTTGCACTTCAGAACAGCAATGTTTACACTGCCTTATCTCAGAAAAGCTGGGGGATGGGAAGCTGACGCAGCTTCTTCGGCGAATGTATCAGGTGTTAGAAGACAGCAAGCTGGAGGATAAGATCCTCAAACAATTGTTTTTACAGCAGCTGCCTGATAATGTTTGTCTTATCCTCGTGTCAACGTCGGAGGGTGTCAACATTGCTAAGATTTCTGACAAGCTCTTAGAGGGGGCTATGCCGGGCAGGTTGGTACAAACCGTCAGTGCTCCTGAGCCTCTTCAGACAGAAATCGGAAATGAAGGAACTGTGGCGGATTGTTGGACAACTTGTGCGCCAAGTCCAGGAGCTCACCTGCCACATCACCATGGATCAGGGCCACAGTGGCAGCTGAAAAAGCAGCATTGTTCATGTCAGGGGCGGAGCCACAGCCACACACCATCATCACATGCTGGTGCCGAATGCTGGTATCACTGGAGATTCAGTAACAAGGCTCAGTGTCCTGCTCTCGAGCTAAACAGTAGGGAAATGCCCAAGCCAGGGACTAGGGGCGACAAGTCTTCCTGTGTGGAGCTTCACAGTCATCTGCTATTTCACATAACAGACAAACATCAGAACATTCATTTTCTAGTAGATACCAGAGCAGAAGTTAGCATTCTCCCTTCATCTGATATCCTGGTTCTTCTGCTCTCACTCAACTACTAGCTATCAATAAATTGCCCATTTCTACATCTGGAGAAAAATCACTCACACTTAATTTTGGCCTGCAGCGTGTTTTTAGGTGAGTTTTTATCATTGCCAATGTACCCTCACCCACAATCAGAGCTGATCTCTTATGTGAGTATGGACTGCAGGTGGATGCCAAACACCACAAACTTATTGACTCCACTACCAGCCTCACATTTCATCAGCGATACACAACATGTCAGTTTATCCGTTATGACCATGACATCAATGGCATGTTTTGATGCACTTCTTTGAGAGGATCTGGAGATTACTCAATCAATTTACCAGCATACCAAGGTCAAACACTCTGTTACCCACCATATACAAATATGTGGGCCATCTGTTTCAGCCCAGCCTCGGCAACTTGCCCCCAATCAGCAGCAGATTGCTAAGGCTGAATTTGATCATATGCTGCCCAAGAAGACACTGGGAGATTGGCACCCATGTGGAGACTACTGTGCCCTGAATGCCCATACAGTGCTAATCAGTCCCCCATCCCACATCTCATCATCTCTTAGTGGTTACCACATTTTCTCCAAGATTGATTTGATTCTGGCATACCATCAAATTCCAGTGGAGCTTGCTAACACATACAAGAAGCCATCACGGCTCCTTTTGGACTTGTCGAGTGGTTTGGTTTACGAAATGTGGCACTGACATTTCAGAGGATAATGGATGATGTGGTTGGTTGTTTTCCTTTTGTCTGTGTTTACATAGATGACCTGCTAATAGACAGTTCTAGAGAGGATGAACACAAGATTCATCACCGTTTACTTTTCGAGCGTTTACATGAATATGATAGAGTTATCAATCCAGCCAAGTGTCCATTTGGAGGACTGTTACTCACCTTCCTGGGCAATACCGTTGATGAACATGGATTCACCCTCATGATAATAAGGTGAAGGTCATCTGTGATTTTTTTTTCCATTCCTTCGTCGCTCATGAAGCTTAGAGAGTTTTTAGTCTGATTAATTTTTACAGAGTGTTCATCCTGCTCTGTGCTGACCTACTCCAACCACTCACGGACTTGCTGAGGAATGGGACTAAGAAAAATCAGTCCATCATACTCAATGAAGCCAAGCTTTCAGCCTTCCCTTGTGCTAAGAAAAACCTGGCTAGAGCGACTACTCTAGTTCATCCTCGACATGCCATTCCAATCTGTCTCATTGTTTTTTTTTAATTTTTTTTCTTGTTCACAATATGAACAATAAAAATCAAAATACACACAAACATTTCCCCCTTGAATATACAGTGTCATTTTCTCCCCTTTTTACCCCCTCCCTTCCCTCTGTCCTTCCCACCCCCCTCCAAACCCATTAAACATTCAACATATACAATACAATAAACGCATTAAACAATGTCATCACACAATGAAAATAAACAAGAAAATTGTGTCATCTACTGTTACACACTGGGTCAGTTCATTTCGTTTCTTCTCATTCTGTCATTTTAGGGGGTAGAGGTCCGCGGTAGGCCCTCTCTGTTGTGTTCCATGTATGGTTCCCAAATTTGTTCAAATAATGTGACTTTATTTTTTAAATTAAATGTTATTTTTTTTCCAATGGAATACATTTATTCATTTCTATATACCATTGCTGTACTCTCAGGCTCTCTTCTGATTTCCAAGTTGACATTATACATTTTTTTGCTACAGCTAATAAATCTTTTTTGTGCTTCATCCTGTTCGAGGCCTAATTCTTTACTTCTTATATTACTTAGAAGAAAGATCTCTGGATTTTTTGGTATGTTGCTTTTTGTGATTTTATTTAATACCTGATTTAGATCTTCCCAAAACTTTTCCACTTTCACACATGCCCAAATTACATGTACTGTTGTTGCTGTTTCCTTCTTACAGCGAAAACATCTATCTGATACTGTTGGGTCCCATTTATTTAACTTTTGGGGTGTGATGTATAGCCTTTGTAACCAATTATATTGTATCATGCGTAACCTCGTGTTTATTGTATTTCTTGTAGTTCTGGAGCATAGTTTTTCCCATTTTTCGTTTTTTATCTTTATGTTTAGATCTTGTTCCCACTTTTGTTTTGGTTTACAGCTTATTTCATCATTTTCTTTCTCTTGCAGCTTGATGTACATGTTTGTTATAAATCTTTTAATTATCATTGTGTTTTTTTTTATTTTATTTATTTGTTCAAAACCAAATAATATATGACATATACAACAATTAACCATAAACATGAACGTTATTTTTTATATATAAAAAAAGAGAAAAGAAAAGAACCCACCCCCCTTCAGCCAACTCTCCTAAAGAGAGCCATAAAGAAAGAAAAAACATTAAAGAAAAATAAAATATACATATTAAGATCTAATCAATGTATATTGAAATGTAAATATTCTTAATATAACAACCACTTATTAATAAAAAATTATAATTATCACGCAAAACATACGTAATTTTTTTCCATTATTAAACAATATTTCATCTCATTATGCCATCTATTAATATCAATCATATTTGTATCTTTCCTCATACTAGCAATACATTTTTCGCTACAGATAAAGCTAAATATACAAAAGCAAGCTGAAACTTATCTAATCCCAAGCCTTTCAAAGGTTGCAAACTACCCAATAAAAATACTGTTGGATCTAAAACTATTTTAATCTTATACAGATATTCTAAAAACAATTGAATTTTCTTCCAAAAAGAATGTATATGACCAAACGACATGAAAAAAAGTTCCAACCGTATCACCACATCTAAAACACAAATCTGATTCATTAAAACCATATTTTTTAAATTTTTCAGGTGTCAAATATAATTGGTGTAAAAAATTGTAAGTAATCATTGCATAACGTGCATTTATCAATCTAGTTACACTATCATATCAGATATCTAACCAATCATCTTTGGAAAAAATAAAACCAGTATCCGCTTCCCATTTACTTTTAGATCTATCCCAACCCTTTTTATCCATACCATCCTGTAATATTTGATACATAGATTAAATATAACCCTTCTCTGGTACCTTCATAAGAAGTCTCAAATATAGTCATTTCAGGTAAAATCATATCTCTACCAAACATACATTTTACCAAAGATCAAATTTGATAATAAGGAAATACTTATCAATTCCAAAACTGTCTCTCATCTGATTAAAAGATAAAAATTTACCCTCTTTAAAACTATCTCCCAAATTTTTCACACCTTTGAATCTCCAATGCAATAAACTTCGATTATGTATTGAAAAAGAAATAAGTTGATTATTATACAACGGAGTCAAAGCCAATAATTTACCCCTAGAGCCTGTCATTTTATTTTTCTTTATCCATAACTTCATTAAATGTTTTAGTATAGGCACATTATATTGTTGTAACAAATTTATATTCCATCCAAACAAAAATTGATGTATTTCAAATTCAGAAATATTTGCCATCTCAATTTTGGCCCAACTAGGAGGCCGTACCAAATCCATCAATGAACTAATAAATTTAAGTTAGGCTGCTTCATAATAATTTTGAAAATGTGGTAAACGTAATCCCCCTAACTCATATTTCCAAGTTAATTTATTCAAAGCTACTCTCGAAAATTTACCTCTCCATAAAAACTCCCTAACCATTTTATTCAAGTCTCAAAAAAAATATTATCAAGTAAATACAGAATAGATTGAAACAAATATTGTATACGCGGAAAGATATTCATCTTAATTGTATTTATCCTACCCATTAAATTAATAGGTAAATCTTTCCATTTGATCAAATCAGTTTTAATTTTTTTCATTAATGAAACATAATTTAATTTATATAAAGATTGATAATTAACATTCAAAATTATACCCAAATATTTAATTTGATCAGTCCATTTCAAATTAATAATATTCTTATAAACTGAATGATCTCCTTCACTTACCAGTAATATTTCACTTTTTTCTCAATTAACTTTATATCCAGAAAGATACCCAAATTGTATTAAACACTTCTTTAAGTGCAAAAGTGACTGAGCTGGGTTTATTAAATACACCAATATATCATCAGTAAATAAATTAATTTTATACTCCTCATCTAAAACTTTCATACCTTGAATCTGTGTATTTTGTCTTATCAACTGTTCTAAAGGTTCAATCACTAACGCAAACAAAGCTGGTGATAAAGGACAACCTTGACGAGTTGATCGAGTTAACTTAAAGGGTTCCGAATTCAAAACATTCGTCAATACTCTAGCTACCGGTTTACTATATAGAGCCTTAATCCAACCAATAAAAAAAGGACCAAACTTGAATTTCTCAAAACTTTCAACAAAAGTTCCATTCAACTCTATCAAATGCCTTTTCACCATTGGGTGATCTGAAGATTGTCGAAATCTATTAATCAGACTAATCACGCGCAAAATGTTATCTGAAGCATATCTATTCTTTATAAAACCTGTTTGATCCATATGAATCAACTTAGGTAAAAATTTAGCCAATCTATTCACTAATATTTTAGCTATTATTTTATATTCTACATTTAACAACGAAATTGGTGTATATGAAGATACCTTCAAAGGATCTCTATCTTTTTTTGGAATTACTGTAATTAAAGCACTAGAACAAGACTCAGGTAGGTAATTGATAATGTTCTCCAACTTGACGTAATACATCCCCAAACACTGTAGATAAATCATCAGAAAAAAATTTATAAAATTCAACCGAAAATCCATCATCACCATGCGATTTACCATTCGCCATTTCCAGCATAGCCATTTTAATTTCTGAATCAGTAAATGATTCTTCTAACTCCTGTATATCTGCATCCTCTAATATTGGTAAATTCAACTGTGATAAAAAAAAGATCAATTGATCCAGTTTCTTGTTTTCCTTCAGATGTATATAACTTTTTATAAAATGAATAAAATTCATCATTAATTTCACGAGGTTTATAAGTAATAAGGGAATTCCATCTAACAGCATTAATAGTCCTCAAAATTTGTTCTTTAATTGCCAAGTATTATGTGCTTTCTCTCCCCATTCATAATACCGTTGTTTAGTCCTATTAATCATACATTCAAATTGATAAGATTGCAAAGTATTATATTCCAATTTCAACCTAGATAATTCTATTTTCTGATCTTCTGTAGCATCTTTCTGAAATTCCTTTTCTAACTCATCAATCTGTTTCTCTAATTCAAAACTCTGATTTAATCGATTCTTTTTTGGTTTAGTTAGTATAACTAATTATTTGTCCTCTCAAATAGGCTTTCATAGCATCTCATAATACAAACTTACTTTGAACAGAATTAGAATTTTCTTTAAAAAAAAATTAATTTGTTTTTTAAAAAAATCAATAAATTCCATATTTTTTAACAACATTGTATTAAACCTCCAACGATAGGCCACTTGGATTTTCTCGGAAGTTGCATATGTAAAATATAACAAAGAATGATCTGAAATCACCCTACTTTTTTATTCTGCTTGTTGTATTTTCCCTTGTAAATATGCCGATATTAAAAGAAGTCAATCCTTGAAAACTATTCATGTATAGATGAATAAAAAGAGAAATCTTTCTCTGTTGGATTAAGATGTCTCAAGATATCTACTAAATTAAGATCTTTCATCAATGCATGAACCTGAACTGCTGTCTTGGATTTCTTAACTTTCTTCGGAAAGATGGCGTAGAATCTAGACGTGTAATCTTGACCTCTCTAGCCAGACTTTTAAGAACCCATTTTTTAACTCTTTGTTTTCAAGTTTAAACTTTTTAAATTTTAGTTTAAAGTATCAAGGAATTATTATGGCCACTAATGGTAAAAAGATTGAACCTCAAGTGCAGAAGAAGTTTCGAAGTGCCAAGACGACTTGATGCAGCCTCAGTCTTAATCTCTTCAGTGTCTAAACCTCAAAGACTGCCTGTGGGAGCTGAAAGAAAAATGTCTATTACTCACCAAGTGAAGGATGGCGCTAGAATTACCCGTTCTCTGGAAAAAGATGCGTGTTCCCAAGAAGTGGATCCTGATTTGGAAAGCCTTTCAATTTCAATGGAGGGAGCATGCAGGAAGACGACTCCATTGTTGGAAATGCATCAGGAAGCACTTCAATCTGAGGAAATCGCTTACCTTTGTGATTTCATGAAAAAACAACGAGATGCGGGGGGAGACCAGCGGCGACCTCCTGAGGAAGTCGGGGTGCCGTCGCTGGGAGTCCAGACCCGCAGTAAAACTTTTAAAATGCCTTCTGTTGAGTTGCAGTAGGAGCTGCAGTTACCTTGTTCTGCCATTATGTCAGAGAGAGCAGGGCTGAGCTTTTCTGACCTACAGTGTATGCAACTAAATGATATTGTTCAAGTTGTTATAAAACCTTTGAAATTTCAAATGAATGAAATGGCTCAAATGAATGCTGGTATAAGTTCAGAATTAAATATGGTTAAGACACATGTGGATGTATCTTATGAAGAATTAATAAAATTTCAGACTGCTTTTTTGGACTGTAAACAACAAGTGGCTTCTAACATAGAAAAAGTGTTGAAGGTTGAAAAATCAGTCATAGAATTGGGAGAACGCAAGAAGGAGCTAGAGAGGAAAATAGACTACTTGGAGAATCAAAGTAGAAGGAATAATGTGAAAATTGTTGGTTTGCCAGAAGGTATAGAAGGACAAGATCCTCTTCGTTTCTTTAAAGACTGTATCCCGCAAGTATTAGGGCAAGATTTTTTTTCTGGGGGATTGGTACTGGAAAGAGCCCATAGAGTATGGGCTGGTCAACCACTGAGACAGGTAATAATTCGATGTTTGAATTATTTGGACAGAGAAGCAATACTTCGACTAGCAGTGCAGAATGCGAGACAACGCCAAACTCCGTTATTGATTCAGAATAGCAGAGATTTTTTTTTACCCTGATTTGAGTCAAGAGGTCATTCAACGTTGACGTTGATTTAATCCAGTTAAAGAAGTTTTTTGGCATAAAGGTTATGTCTACTTTTCGCTACCCTGCAGTGTTGAAGGTAGTTTATGGAGACTATCAATTTCATTTTTTTGAAAATGATCATGAAGCAATGATTTTTGCTGATTCATTGCCAGATATAAGAGGACAAAGACATAGTCCACCATTATCTCCTAAAGAAAAATTTGGTTGTTCTGGAAAAGGAAGAAATGGCAGAAATGGGAAAAACGGAATTGGAAAGAGTCCAACTTCTTCTGAGATGGGATCTTCAAGATTGGAATTTCTTGGATGAAAAGAAGAATTTTCTTTTTCTTACTCTTTTTTTTGTTATGATATTTTGATGTTATTGATTGTTTGGCTGGGGAGGGAGAGATTTGCTCTAAGTTCTTTACTAGTCATCAGCCACTGGTGGGTGACCCACACCCAATTTTTGCTTAGGGGATTACAACCTTTTGGTAGTTTTTTTTTGGGGGGGAGATTTTCTTTTTTTTCTTTATTATTTTTTTTATTTTCATTTTAGTTAATTTTTAATTTGTGATTTTTTTCCTATTGGAGGGCCTATATATGTTGATTTGAGTTTTCATATAAAGATATTATTGGTATTTAGTAATAATAGTAGATATGTCAAAGTTGAGGTTTGCTACTTTTAATGTTCGAGGATTAAACAGTCCGATTAAGCGTAAGCGAATCTTGGCAAATATTAAGAAAATGAAAATTGATATTGCTTTTTTTACAAGAAACACATTTGAATATGAAGGAAAGTATGAAATTAAAGAGGGACTGGGTTGGGCATGTATATTCTTCTTCATTTAATTCTAGGGCTAAAGGTGTAGCAATTTTGATACATAAAAATTTATGTTTTGAATTACAGTCAATGGAGGAAAAGGCAGGATGTATTCTTAAATTGAATTGTAAGATTTTTAGTGAATTTTTGACTTTACTTAATATATATGCCCCAAATGCAGATGATGAAATATTTATTTCAGATACATTTTTATGTTTGGGTCAGGCTAATGATAATATTTTAGTTGGTGGTAATTTTAATTGTATTTTGGAAACTTTATTAGATTGTGTCTGTAATAATATATTCAAAACTGCTTCCTTCTGGTAACCTCAGTCTGCTTCCCAATTTGTCCTTTAAATATGTTTTCAGTTGGTGGTATGCAAACATTGTACTGTGAGATATTCCATATTTGTACTTCATTTGTTCAAATGATAATAAATTATTTCCCAAAAATTTCTATTCTTTTAATCCCTTTTCTCTCCCGTTCTCTAAAGGAAATGTTATCTATTGTGAAAGGGATTAGTTGATTCTGCGTCAACAGTAATTTTGGTAGTTGGTAATTTGTTACCCAACACCCAACCCCAACCCACCAATTTTCCCCTGCAACCGCTGCAATCGTGTCTGCCTGTCCCGCATCGGACTTGTCAGCCACAAACGAGCCTGCAGCTGACGTGGACTTTTTACCCCCTCCATAAATCTTCGTCCGCGAAGCCAAGCCAAAGAATTTGTTAGTTTTCCTTTCTACGTGAATCTTCTTCCAAATGTTGAGCAGATGGTGCAGTACTGGTGAACTTTTATATTGCACCAGTTTTTCATCCCATTTATAAAGTATATGTTCTGGTACCTTCTCCCCTATTTTATTGAGCTCTTTCCTGGTCCAATCTGGTTTTTATAAAATTTTGATAGGTATCTCAATTGTGCTGCTCTATAGTAATTCTTAAAGTTTGGTAGCTGCAAACCACCTTGTTTGTACCATTCTGTTAATTTATCTCGTGCTATCCTCAGTTTCCCCCCTTTCCATAAGAATTTCCTTATTGTTTTCTTTAGCTCATTGAAGAATGTATCTGTTAAGGGAATTGGTACTGATTGAAATAGGTATTGTATCCTTGGGAAGATATTAATTTTAATGCAATTTACCCTTCCTATCAATGTTAATGGTAAATCTTTACAATGTTCTAAGTCATCTTGTATTTTCTTCATTAATAGCTGATAATTTAATTTGTTTAGATGGCCTAGATTATTATCTAGTCTAATACCTAGGTATTGGATTGCTTGTGTTTGCCATTTAAATCGTGATTCTTTCTTAAACTTTGTGAAATCTGCATTATTCATTGGCATCACTTCACTTTTATTTGCATTGATCTTGTACCCCGATATTTCTCCATATTCCTTTAATTTCTTATGTAATTCTTTTATTGATAATTCTGGTTCTGTTAAGTATACTATGATGTCATCTGCAAATAGACTGATTTTATATTCCCTCTCTTTTATTTTTACCCCTTTTATTTTATTTTCTGTTCATATCAGTTCTGCCAATGGTTCTATTGCTAAAGCGAACAGTGAGGGAGATACTGGACATCCCTGCCTAGTTGACCTGCTTAATTTAAATTAGTTCGATATATATCCATTTACTGTCACCTTCGCCAATGTTCCCTTATATAATGCTTTAATCCAATTAATATATTTCTCTGGTAGGTTTAACTTCTGTAATATTTTGAATAAATAATCCATTCTACCCTGTCAAAGGCTTTCCCTGCGTCTAAAGCAACAGCCACTGTCGGCAACTTATTTCCTTGTACTGCATGGATTAAGTTAATGAACTTACAAACATTGTCCGTTGTTCATCTTTGCTTAATAAATCCAGTTTGATCTAGTTTTACTATTTTTGGTACACAGTCGGCCAATCTGTTTGATAATAGTTTTGCTATTATCTTATAATCTGAGTTAAGTAGAGATATTGGTCTATACGATGCTGGTGTTAGTGGATCTTTCCCCATCTTTGGTATTACTGTAATTATTGCTGTTTTACATGAATCTGGCAAGTTTTGTGTTTCTTCTATCTGGTTAATTACTTCCAGGAGAGGAGGAATTAGTAACTCTTTAAATGTTTTATAGAATTCTATTGGGAGTCCGTCCTCCCCAGGTGTTTTATTGTTTGGTAGCTTTATACCTTTGTAATGTCCCGTAGTTTGTTTTTTTTTGTCCGCCAATTCTCTTCTTTTTGTTGTATCTTCCCTTGTTGCTAGTTCTTTTTCTGTACTTACTATTTCCCTTTCCAACTGCTCTATTTCCCGCTTGTAGTCCTTTTTCTTCTTAGTTACATAACTTGTTATCTGCCTTCTGATGAAGGCTTTCATTGCATCCCATAATATAAATTTGTCTTACACTGATTCTGTATTTATTTCAACATACATTTTAATTTGGCACTCAATAAATTCTCTAAAATCCTGTCTTTTAAGTAGCATGGAGTTTAATCTCCATCTCTATGTTCTTGGTTGGATGTTCTCCAGTTCTATTGCTAATAACAGGGGTGAGTGATTAGATAACAATCTAGCTTTATATTCCATTTTCCTAACTCTCCCTTGGATATTGGCTGACAACAGGAAAAGGTCAAATCTTGAGTATGTTTAATGTCTACTCGAATAATATGAGTATTCCTTCTCCTTTGGGTGTTGTCTCCTCCATATATCCAAAAGTTGCATTTGCTGCATTGCTTTAACCATAAATTTGGCTACTTTGTTCTTTCTGCTAGTCTTTTGTCCAGTTTTATACATCTTTGAATCCAAATTATGCTTAAAGTCCCCTGTGTATCTACAATCTTCAAAAAAATATCTTGCACAAATTTTTGATCCTCTTCATTAGGTGCATATATATTGACCAAATTCCAGAGCTCTGAATAGATCTGATATTTTATCATTACATATCTCCATGCTGGATCTATTATTTCCTCCTCTATTTTGATTGGTATATTTTTATTGATTAATATAGCTACACTTCTGGCTTTTGAGTTATATGATGCTGCCATTACGTGCCCTACCCAGTCTCTCCTTAATTTATTATGTTCCACTTCAGTTAGATGCGTTTCCTGCATGAATCCTATATCTATTTTTTCTTTTTTCAGCAAATTTAATAGCCTCTTCCTTTTTATTTGGTTATGTATTCCGTTAATATTTATAGTCATATAGTTCAACATGGCCATCTCATACTCTGTTTACATCTCATTTCCACTTCCTCACCACCACGTTTCCCCTTTCCCACATTTTCATTTCTCAGTTTTCTTTTTTTGAATGTGACAACACTTCTAAAACATAAAATATTTCAACCATTCCCACATCTAAAATTCCCTTAACCCCAAGTGCCCCCCCCCCCTCTGAGTCACCCCTCATCCCTTGACGGGCAACCACAACTCCCCTCTCCATTTGGACTGCGAACTCGTTCGCAAACATCAACTGATTTCGCAGTGACTGTTATTCTTTCCCATCCAACCCCCTCCAGAAAAGATTTTTATCTTCAAATTACAACAAAGTTCCCCTTCTTTTCTTCTCTTTTTCTTTTTTCTTTTTTTTAACTCCTCTTTCTTTTTCCCCCCCCCCCTTTATTTCCCTCTTTTAGTTCTTACTTGTATATTATTATTATATCTTTATATGTAGTTTGTCATCGTTCTTTGTTCTTGTTACATCTCTTCATCTCTCTTTCTGTCTTGCAGGCATTCTGAAAATTCTCCTGCTTTCTTGGATCCGAGAATAGTCTGTTTTGCTGCCCCAGGATAACTATTTTAAGCACCGCTGGATATCGTAACATAAATTTATAGCCTTTTTTCCATAGGATCGATTTTGCTGCATTAAACTCCTTCCTCTTCTTTAAGAGGTCAAAACTTATGTCTGGGTAGAAAAAAATTTTTTGACCTTTATAGTCCAGTGGTTTCTTGTCTTCTCTAATTTTATTCATTGCCTTTTCCAATATATTTTCTCTTGTCGTGTATCTCAGAAATTTTACTAAAACGGATCTTTATATTGTTTCGCCTACTATAGTTTTCCATTATATCCATCTTATGAGCTAACAACTCTTGTGTTTCTTTAACTTTTTTGTCACTGTCCATTCATTTTATCTCCTATTCCTCTGTGCAGAGCTTGGTGTTCTCCTTCCTCTTCTTCTGTGTCTGCTCTTGGGTTTGTGTCTTCTATTTCTCTTCCTTGTATCTGTGTCTCTTCTGACTTTCTTGTTGATTTACTTGTCTCAGTTTGTTGGGTATTTTTTTTCCATGATTTCTTGATGTTGTTCCTCTTCTTCTGGGCTGGTTGTGTCTCTTGCTTCCTTTTTTCTTTCCCACCCCTCCCTTTTCCGTTGCTTTCTTTATCTTCCAGCTGAGAGCTCTACTGTCGGGCATCTCTCAGCTGTTCGTGCTGTGGAGTTTCACTCCACAGCTGGACCCCCTCTCGTTGGTGTTCACCTTGTCGTGCACCTCTTTTTGAAGTCCTGCGGTCAGTGGGTTGCGACCCTGCCAGGTTTCCACTAACCTCAGGGAGCAGGCTCCTCTTTCTATGGTGGATCCCTGCTTTTTCATGCAGGTAAGGCCTTCACCTCTCTCTTCCAGCATCTTTCCTACTTCTTTTCTTCCCATTGTTTTTGGTTTTTATTTCTTAGGTGCCATTTTCTCTACATCTTTATTTTTTATTTGTTGTGATTTGTGTGCCTGGGGCTTTGCTTTTTCTTCGCTTTTTTTCCTCTTTTCTGGAGAGGGCTGGTATTCTCCTACCGGCCACTACTCCATCATGTGACTCCCTCCAATCTGTCTCATTGTTGATGCATCGGATGTCGGAGTAGGTGAAGCCATTCCACAACTCGTAGATAGTGCCTGGCAACCGCTTGCCTTTTTCTCTAAGTGAGTCCAACCCGCTGAGACAAAGAATAGCATATTTGGTCATGAACTGCTGCCCATTTACCTTGCCATCAAACATTTTAGCCATCTACTCGAGGGCTGCACATTCACCATCTACACCAATCACAATCCTTTGACGTACACACTTTGGACCAAGCCAGGCAGGTACTCCCCACATAAAATCCGCCACTTGGATTACATATCTCAGTTCACCTCCAATTTTCAACATCAAAGGGAAGGAAAACACAATAACAGATGCACTGTCACATTTGTATGTCACATTTGCATACCTCCTCTTTCATTGATTTTCAGAACTTGCCTGTGACCAGGAGGATGACAATGACTGGGCTGAAGTTCAACAATCAACCTCACTCTCATTCAAGCGTGTACTCTTGCCAGCAAGTAATGGACATTTGTGGTGTGATGAACCTACTGGATATGAATGACCCTATGTTCTCAAGAAACATTGGTATTCCGTTTTCCCTGGTCTCCATGATATGTCGCATCCTGGTATAAGGTCTACACAAAAGCTGATAACATCTCACTTTGTATAGACTAACATAAGTAAGGATGTTAAGCAGTGGACTAGGAGCTGCATTGCCTGTCAGAAAGCCAAAGTTTACCATCAAACAAGAGCTCCCCTTGACATGTACGCACCCCAGATGCCAGATTCCACCACTGGTTAACACATCACCATCACGACAGACAGAAAGGGAATGACAGTTTGAATCCCAACTCTCACAAATTGACCAATCTACTTGGTAGGACATGTACCCATACAACAGCTTATCATCCTGCAGCTAATGGCATCGTCGAATACTTTCTTTGTCAACTCAAGGGAGCATTGAAAACCCAGCAGAATCCAGTGGTATGAGTACTTGCCATGGACTACACAAACAGTACCTGGACAGATGCTCCTGATCGACCCACTTCAATATTAGACACAACTAATTATGTTCTTTGACTATGGCAAATACGTGACAAATATCACTCCTGCCAAGACAAGTACACAAAGTGTTGTATTACATATACCAGCCGAGCTCAGTTCATGTTCTATGTATTTGTCAGACATGACGCAGGACATCAACCCCCTCCAGACACCATACACTGGACCATATAAGATAATACGCAGTCTCC
Source organism: Narcine bancroftii (assembly GCF_036971445.1). Lineage (NCBI taxonomy): Eukaryota > Metazoa > Chordata > Chondrichthyes > Torpediniformes > Narcinidae > Narcine > Narcine bancroftii. Next base: position 252,680,932 of record NC_091469.1, on the reverse strand, counting down.
CAAGTATTTTGTTCTCAATATACAAAGCAAGAGCATCGACCGTTTTAAATTTGCTCACTTAGAGGATGAGTATTTAGTTACATCAGCGACCAGGAATGAACTTGTTTTGTCAGTAAGCAGAAATACTACTACTACTACTACATCTGACGGGGACAACACATCACCACCTGGAAAACCTCCACCTGTTAAAACAAGGTCTGAGAGAAAATTATACTGGCTAGCTCATTATGCACAATATTTCAACACCTGAAGGGACATTTTTTAATATATTTATAAATTTTAAACCACAATGTCAATTACATTACATTGAATTCAAAAATTATTCAAAAAGTTATACATGTATATATATTAAAGACAGAATCCCTTTCCCACTTCTCTCCCATCCCCCAAAAACCCCTAAAAAAAAAGTTAAGTAAAAAGAGATAGAAGAAAGGACCAGAGAATGCCATGGGAATAAAGCATAGCATAAATTCTAATATTGAAAGTTACCAAAGAGTGAGGTTTTCAGAGTTTATTAAACATACAAACCCAAATTTTGTAAATATGGGCACCATATTTTCCAAAACAAGTGATATTTATTTCGTAGACTATCCGTAATCTTCTCTAATGGTATACAACTATGAAGTTCTGCGTGCCATCTTTCCATACCTAAATCTAATTCTGACTTTCATGACATTGCTATGCATTTCCTAGAAATTGCTACATCAATTTGCACAAATTCAATTTGAGGCATAGTAAATTTTAATTTAGTTCTTATAACCTTAATAAATTGCTCAATAATATAGCTCAAGTTCCTGTGGGAACTTGACCCCAATAATCCGTTCCAAAAAATTACCTATTTCCAACCAAAAATATCTAACTTTAGGACATTGCCAAGTAGAATGCAAAATATTTCCAATCTCACATCCACACCTGAAACATAAATCTGATATAGCAGGATTTAATCTATTTAATTTTTGTGGAGTCAAATATAATTGATGTAGAAAATTACATTGAACTAATCTATATCTTACATTTATAATTTTTGTCATATTATTCTTGTATAGTTCCAATCTTTCTCACATATTTGTCTATTTAAATCTACTTCCCACCTTAGTCTCGATTTATGCACCCCTATTTTGGGGCTTTCCTTTGAAGTAAATTATACATTACAGGAAAAATGTATTTACATTACTATTACAAATCAGTTATTCCAATTGGCTTTGGCAAAGTAATGTAAAACTCAGACCTATTTTATGAGACAACAAAGCTTTAACTTGATGATAACAAAATCAAGTATTATTAGGCACATTAAATTTATTCTTCATTCATTCAAACATTATAAATGTCCCATTCTCAAAACAATCTTCAATCTTCTTAATACCCATCCGCATCCAAGTCTTCAAAAATTGATTATCCATTGAAAATGGAATGTTTATTTTGACAGAAGGGCATTTTTTGAGATATTAAACCTTTCATACAAATTTCATTGTCAATGTTATTCCACAATTCAATTAGATGTTTCAAAATAGGTGTTTCTCTATTTCCAACTAACAATTTAGAATTCCATTTATAGATAAAATCCTGTAAATTTATTTCTCCTATCTTACTAAATTCTATATTAACCCAAGCAGGTTTATCTAAGCTAAACAGTATATTAATATTTATTATAATCCTTAAAATGAGGAAATTGTAATCCCCCCAGTTCAAACTTTCAAGTCAGTTTTTCTAAGAAACCTTTGCCATTTTTTCTTTAAATAAAAACTTCCTAACAGTCATATTTAAATCTTTTTAAATTTTTTGAGGAATTGACAGGTATATGGATGAGAAGAAGATGGAGGGTTATGGGCATTGTGCAGGAGGTGGGGCTAGAAAGGGGTGTTATATGGTTCGGTGCGGACTAGAAGGGCCTAATGGCCTGTTTCCGTGCTGTAATTGTTATATATATGTTATAACAAATAAAAAAAAAGAGATAGGAATTGACTGAAAAAGATATTGAATTCTAAGAAAAATATTAATTTTAACACAATTTACCCTACTTACTAAAGTAATGAATAGGATATTCTACCTTTTCAAATCTTCAATAATTTTATTAAGTAAAGGCAAATAATTTAATTTATATAAATTTCTTAAATCATTATCAACCTGAATACCTAAATATTTAATACTAGCATCCGGCCACCTAAATTTAGTAAACATTTTACAATTAGTGTAATTATCCCAAACTAAAAGTATAATTTCACTTTTCTCCCAATAAATTTTATATCCAGAAATGTCCCCATATTCTTCCAACCTTACATGTAATTGGGACAAAGAATTTATAGGATCAGTCAAATAAACCAAAACATCATCAGCAAATAAATTAATTTTATATTCCCCCTGATTAATCTTTATACCTTTAACATTAGGATCTTGTCCAATAAACTCTGCTAAGGGTTCAGTTGCTAAAATAAACAAAGCTGGTGATAAAGGACAACCTTGATGACTCAATCTAGTTAATAGAAAAGAAGCAGATATTTGTCCATTAGTAACCACTTTTGCACAGGATTTTTATAAAGAGCTTTAACCCAATTTATAAATGTCAACCCAAAGCCAAACTTGATATTGTACATCTGTAATGCTACCTTTTTCTTGTTATTAATCGCTTGTGCCCACACTTAGTGCTCTTGTGATCTTGGAAGGGCTAGTGTAGTGTTGAGGAATTTGGCAAAAAATCTGACAAATGGGTGTTTGGTAAAAGGAAGGATATCATTAAACTGGAAGGTATACAAAGAATATTACTTGGACTGGATAGGCTAGGATATTTTCCCTTGAATGTAGAAGGCTTAAGGGTGATCTTTTTGAAGTATACAAAATCATAAGGGGCATAGATAAGATGATAAACTACAGTCTTTTACTAGCAGATATCAGGTTTGGGGGGCAGGGGTGAGGTGGTTGAAATTTAAAAGGGACCTGAGGGCTATCTTTTTCACACAGAGGGCATTGAGTGTATGGTATGAGCTGCCAGAGAAATCTGTGGAGGTGGGTACAACTATAACATTAAAACGACATTTGGACAGGTACAGAGATAGGAAAGGGTTAGATATGGAGGGACGTGGGCCAAATGCAGGCAAATGGAATTAACTCAAAAATGCAACTTAGTTAGCATGGATGGTTTGGGATAAAGTGCCTCTTACCAAGTTGTACAACTCTTTGACTCGATAACATTAATATGGGGAAATGTAAGTGGAATCAAAAGGTGTATTAATTTTTAAAGGAAGAGACTAAATTAATGAAGTTCAAAGAGAAATAGGTTTTGATGGGCATGAATCACAAACAGTTAGCAGACAGAGCCAACAAGTAGTTAAGGCAAACTTTATGCAAAAATATTAGAGCTTAAGAATAGGGAAGTTTTGTTACCTATGGACAATTTTTATTCTCTCATTGAAAAAGGATATACAGTAGTAACATTGGAGGCAGTCGAAAGGAGATTCACAAGACAAATTCTTAGCGTAAGAAGGTTGGCCTATTAAGAGAGACTTGACAGTTTGGGCTTGTATTCCTTGGAGGGTTAGAGAATGAGAGGTGAACTTATTCAGACTTATGAATTCTAACAAGGCTTTGCAGGTTAGATGTTGAGATGTTTGCATGAGGAGAAAGTTGAAGTCAAGGAGATATGGTTCTTTTAGGGCCTGTCTTTTGAAGCTGAGGGGAATAGAAAATTCTCAGGGGAGTGAATCTCTACCCCCGAAGGTGGTATCATTGGACATATTTATGGTGCAAATAGATAAATATTTGAAAGATTAAGGAATAAAGGGTTAATGGGAGCTGGCATAGAAGAAGATCATACTGAATGGTGGAGCAGGCTTATATCAATTGGCCAACAGCTGCTTCACTTCCTTGTGTTCCCTCAAGTCTGAACCTTACCTCCCCTCAGCTCTGGAGTTTCATTTACCCCTATGCTACAGAATCCTACATGGTCACAGGAAAAATCTACAAACTTATACAGACATACTAGAATTCAGGATCAGACCCAAGTTTCTGAAGATCTGCGGGAATGAGACTAGTTGCTATATCATTATGCCACCTTTTGTTTTAACTTGAATTGCAGATGGTGGAAAGCTGAATCAAGTTTAATGAATTTTCTTCATTTCTATGGATAGGGCATGGGTTTAAAATGGTGACTCTGTTTCTTCCTGAGTTCCTGATTGTTTCCAGGAATTTTAGATTATTATTTCTCCAATACAGTTACTTTACTTGGGTAAGACCCTGTGGATTTCAGTGGTTTCTTCTTGCATCCCAAAAATGTGCTGAGTTTCCCCTTGGGGTACACAAGTTGCAAAAATATCAATAATTAATAGTACATGAGAGAGTACAAGGTTCATGGATAAATAAGGAAGGGAAATAAGATTTAGTTTGGTGTGCTGGGTATATCATGGACCTGATGGGCTAAGTGGCCTTATTCAGTATTGTAGTAAATAAGGAAGTTTGGGTACTGTTCACTGAATCTCAGTTAGGAGAATTGGACCCTGTGTGGATAACTTCTGAGAATTTCAAGCTGCTTCTTGTGTGCTCCAATTACCTTCTACTCCTTCTACCTGTAGGACTGTGGTCCAAGGAAAATGCTTACTAACACAGAGCAATCAGTTTGCCTTAAAGCCTGGCAAAGACATTGAGCACATCAATCCCGTAGACAAGCAACTCTGCAAGTCACCATGTGTTTAGAATGATTAAATTAACTTTAAGGAATGAGGCGCAGCAACAGCAATATTCATTTACATAGCATCTTCAACATTGCAGGATGTCACAAGGTGCTTTGAGGGAGTGTCATCAAACAAAAAAATTAATCTGAACTGTAGAGGACCTTTAAGCAACAAGTTAAAAGGAGCGTCAGAGTTATAAGTAGAAAGTTATAAATTATAGCTTACTCTAAGTTCTGCAGAAGAAAATAAAAAGCATTGAGGGAAAAAGCAAGGTTTGGAGCATGGTTATCAAATCTTCAATGGGAGTAAACCAGAGGTGAGACCTTGCGGAGCACAGACATCAGGAAGTGATTAGACTGAAGGAGGTTGGAGATAAATGGAAGGCTGAGATCACTCTTCCACAATCTCCCTCAGTACCGGAGCACCACAGGGCTGTGTTCTTAGCCCCCCTGCTCTACTCACTTTATACCGACAATTGTGTGGCTCGGAACAACAACAACACCACTGACAATAAAAATGAGCAATGAATCAGCATATAGGAGGGAGATTGAAGACTTGGCTAAATGGTGCACCAACAACAACCTTGCACTCATTTCACAAAACCAAGCAGCCAATTGTTGACTTCTGGAAGGAAAAACCAGAAGTGTGCAATTCAGTGATCATTGGGAAATCAGAGGTGGAGAGGGTGAGCAAATTTACTATCTTGGAGAATCTTTCATGGACCCAACACACTTAATACCATCGTGAAGAAAACACATCAGCGCCTCTTCCTGCTTAGAGGTTTGTGGAGGTTAGATATGACTTTGGAAACTGGCAAATTTTTGCAAATTTGTGGAGGAATGTGTGCTGACTGGCTGCATCACAGTCTGGTATGGGAATACCAATACCACCGAACTTGCATGACAGGCAAAACCTTCCCCGCCATCGAGAACATCTACAGGGAACACTGCCATTGGAGAGCAGCAGCAATCATCAAGGATCCACTTCACCCAGAACATGCTTTGTTCTCATTGCTACCATTAGAAAAGAGGTATAGGTGCCACAAGTCTCACGTAACCAGGTTCAAGGACATTTGCTACCCCTCCACCATCACACTCCTCAAGAGTTATTTAAAGACTCTCTTTTTTTCTCTCTGTATTGCACAGTCATTTTGTTTACATTTCTTTATTTGTTTACATGTGTATGTTGAGCATTTTTATTTTTCACTGTCAATAAGTGGTAATTCTGCCTCGCCTGCAGGGAAAAAAAAACTAAGGTAGTTTGTGATGTACTCTAACAATAAATCTGAAATCTGATTTGAAGGATGGGAGTTTTATAATTGAGATGTTTCTTAACTAAAATTGTGTGTAGGTTGCATAGCACAGCCGTTAGGGAAGAATATGAACAGTGCAAATTAGGATAGCAGAAAATGAAAGATTTCATGTTTATACAGAGTAGAATATGAATGCACTTTTCAGCGAATTGAGGCAAGGAAGGCTCATACCATTGGATGCAGGTGGAACTATTAACCATTAATTATCCTGTAAATAGTTGATAATATCTTTAAATTCCACCCCCCTGCAGATGAACAAGTCTAGAAAGTGCACACAGTTCATATGGAGCTCCTGTAAAGTGCATGTCAATGGCACAAGGCACCATAGAGAAGCCTTCATTTATTTCATTGGCTGCAAACATCATATAATTCTGATACAAGCATGCACTCAAAAGCTAAATTCCAAAGGTATCATTAGTGTTGATGCCCTTGATGTCAAGACAATATTTAATTAAGTGTAGCACAGAGAAGGCCTGCTAAAATAAATGGGTATCAAAGAGAAAACACTGGTTGGAATCATAGTTTGCATTGAAGAAGATTATTGTGATTAGTGAAAGTCAATTATCCCAGCCCAAATCCTAGAATACATCCTAGAATAACCATTTTTAGCTTTTTCATCAATAACTTTCCTAACTAAATTGCAAATATTTACTGATGATTGATTGACTTTCTGTTTGGCATGTGACATTCATTCAGCATTACCATTGCTGAATCCTACTCTGTCCCTCCACCCCTCCATGATCAATGTTCTAGGAGTCATCATTGACTAGAAACGTAAATGAAGCAAACACAGAAATACTCTGGCTGAAAGAGCATATTAGAGTGTTAATGTGTGGTGTGGTTTATGACACATCTCACACCCATGCTGACATCGTTCCACAATCTGCAGCCCATGAGTCAGGAACATGATAAAATACTCTTGACTTCCCGGCACTGGAGAAACTAAAATTTCAGTTTAAAGCTTATTCAATTCATAACAGTCTTTACACTGCAGCCCTTAGTCCTAAACTACTTTGACAACACTTCCAAAGGCCATACCATTTGGAGTGAATAACTCAGGCACATAGGACTACTACCTGCAGATACCTCTCCAAATTGGACCTCATTCTGATTTGGAAATAAATAATTCATCCTCTGTTATTAATGGACCTAAATCATAGACTTCATACCCAACAGTATTTTGGAAATCCCTTCACCAGAAATTTTTCAGTAACCCAAGAAGGTGGCTCAATACCACTTAAAAGGGAATTAGGGAAGAGCAATAGATGTTGGTCATTAAAGTGATGTCTATTCATCTCTGCATTTTTCAGCAGAGGTTGGGAGCCTTGCTGTCGGGTTATTCTTGTCTTTTCAAGCTGTGGAGATCCACTCCTCAGCTGGTCCCCCCTCCCGTCAGTGTTGTTTTTGTCGTGTACATTGCGCACTTCTGTTTGGCTCCGTGAGCCATCTTTGTAGTCCTGTGCTCGGGGTTTCCACTGACCTCAGGGAGCGGGCTTCTCTCTCCATGGTGGGCCTCTTTGTACAGGTAAGGCCTTCACCTTTCTCTTCCGACGTCTTTCCTTCTTCTTTTCTTCCAGTTGTTTTTGGTTTTTCTTTCTTTGCTGGCATTTTCTCCACACCTTTATTTTTAATTTGTTGTGGTTTCTGTGTCTGGCTTTGTTTTTTCTTTACTTTTTTTTTTACTTTTATGGAAAGGATTGGTATTTTCTTACTCGTCACTACTCCATCACGCGACTTCTTACCAATTACCAATTTGAAATAATTAAATTTATGACTTTGTTAAGTAATTTTTTTTAGTCCAACATCTGGATTTATTTCTGTTCATCAAAACTAATTTTCCAATCCAGTTTAAAAATCTCCTGATTTTTGTTTTAGGTCTTGCCAAAAATAGCACATAATGGTGTGGGCTGTCTTCTGGACCAACACAAAAAGCTGAAGGTACTTGAAAATTAAATTATTGTGCAAGATAATTAGCCCATCTGACTTTTAACGTGAAATTATTGCTTCTGTGCACATCAGAATCACACTGAAAAATCACAATTTGAGACATACTTTCTATGCCATCTCTTTAGTAGAGAGTTTTTCTGGAAAGATTTTTAAGTGTTTCTCCTTTAGGGTTTGATTTGCTCTTCATGAAAATCTATTAAGTCATCTTCCTTCAAGCATTGAATTGCAAATCAAAACAAGACACCAAAATTAAAGTAACTTCATACTGGCAGTTCCACAGAAAGTTAATCTCTGCATGTCTGATTATGAAAAGGCAAAATTGCAAGATATTATAAGAATAGTTAAGCAGATGATAAATAGTGGATTAGATGTGTAATAGAGTGGAAAGTTGACATTGAGTCAAACTTATTGAAAAAGGACTATGTGCATTACATAATGTGATTATGTGTGGACATTTGAAGAGTAGCATTTGGTGATGTCAATCCTGACTTAATGTCAGTTCTCCATATTGGGCCACAGTGATACAACTTATGTCACATCTTATGAGAATACTGATATTCGTCAGCAGGACACAACATACTACTTTAAAGAAATCCTTAATGACTTGTAAATTTGTTGGTGAATGGATTGGAATTGAACTGAACTGAACAAATTCTATTATTTCCACAGAGTTCAGTGGTTGGGGCATTTTCTGTTCTCTCTAGACATTTCCTTTGATTGGCACAAATGGCATGGGTGAGATGGGCCAAAGGGCCTGTTTGTGTGTTGCATTGTTCTATACTTCTTTGATTCTACCTGTTATAATTTTAAGGGAAATCCAGGATGATAGGGTGGAGGAAGTGTAGATGCTCTAAGTAGGGCTGTCTGTCATAAGAGACAAGTAGAGGAGGTGGTGAGAACTCTGCCTGACATGACCTATCTATAATCTTCATCAAGGGCAAAAGGGAGTGAAAGCTCAGTGAGCACATGACTGAGACACAATATTCAGAGAGACTGCTCTGCAAAAATGTGGTAACAAAGATCCTGCACTATAAATGCAACTGCAGATCGGTGAACACCTGGACTACTCTTGTCAAAGTAAATACCACAGTAATCCTAAATCTTTTCAGGTCAGGGTCATTCCAGGTTGTTGCAGTTAACTCCCAACAATGTGATGAAGATCTGAAAAGCCATTGGCCAGCTTTAGTGGAAGTGGTTTTGCTCTGGAAGTTCTTGATCTGAAAGTTTATTTTCCATGTGCTGACTTTCTGCCTCCTTCTCAAGCCATTGTCATGGAGTTAATATTTTGTATTTTGATTGCAGTTTTTACAGTTTGAGTTTCAGAAAACATTATTCCATTGTTCTTGACAGCTACTTTAATATTGTATCATTCAGCAATGGAGTGGGATGGTGTAAGTCATTTTTGCAAGAAAATACAGTTTTTGGAATATGATGTGAAAATGTACTTTAATCAATAATTAATTTTAACTGTTAGTCCATGCTTTGGCATGTATCATATTTTCTAGAACTAAATCTAAGTGATAATTTCTATCTTAATAAAATTATACTTCACACTCTATTGCCTATAACTATTTTTCACTTCATACAACAAAGGCTGGGCCAATCAAATAGCACAGAAGAAGGAGAAGATGGACTTAACAATTGCAATGCTGTTGACCTTATCCCTTGTATGCATCCATTCTGCTTTGGTAAGAGATGAACAAGTTAAAATGCTTTTAGTTTGAAGTATTTACCAGTACTTGCACTTGTAACACACTTTTCTTTTCATGCAGATGGACTATGGGAATTCAACAATGGAAGGTTTGTTTTTTGCATTGAATTTTATTTACTGTCAAATTTGAAAATGGAACTAACAGAATTATATACATGAAAAGTGAAGGCAAAAGAAGACAGAAAGATACAATTAATTAGTTGTTAGCCCTTTGACAGCTACATTCCAGGAATATTTCTTTTTTATGGCTACTCCTTAAATTGTGTAATCTTGAGAGTGTTTCTACTAAAATTGCGACAAAATGAGAAATCTTATTGGGAGCACAAGGGTGGTGATAGTTGATAGTTTGATGCTGGTAGTTTGCAAGTTAAGAAGATGCTTTTCTTTTCAGGTTAAGCTGAAAGATGTTGAGGGGAAATAAAAGTTTAAGTGACCTTGGAATGTTTGCTGTAAACCAACCTTAATGGACAAAATCCCATTTCCTAATATCACTTTTATTTTCTTTTGAGAATTAAATTCATATATTTAAAATATGTGACCGTAGAAAAATAACTGAATCATTTAAATCACTAACAAATTGAAGATAATTGGTGATAGGTTTGCAAAAAAGTTGGTAAAAACATCAACTGTATTTTCCCCCAAAAATTAACATTCTATGTTCTAGGAGAGGTTTTTGTTACCATATTACATAATCTTAACTGAAATCTTATTGATGATTATTAGCACCAACATCTGGCCCTAAATCTTTTTCAGATCCTGTTGTAAGATCAAGGGGCTTTTGACTAGGGAACCAGCTTGTAGTGTATTTGCTCTGCTGGTTCTGTTAGAATTTATGAGGTCAGTAAATTAACACACCTAAGACATTAGCCACCATCTAAAGCAAGGCAAAGAAGTTCGGAGGCTAAGGTTGGGGGAAAGAAATGTATTGCTTCATAAGCGTCAAAAAGCTGAAACAAATTTACAACATAGCAAAAGGTTTCACACTCCATATAAGCAACTCCTAATCAAATAAAAAATTGTGCAAGCTTCTTATAGCCAAAGCTGGCATATTTAATATTTGTGTCACATTTTTAAGAGCCTTCTACATGTCTAATCAGTTTGATGTAGCTTCCCAATCCTAGTAGCTGTAGTTAATTTTCTAGCAGATAAACAGATCACAGTCTTTCGATGGTCTGGTTATGTACAAGAGAACACACAGAGGACAAAATGTTGCATGTAACCTAAGTTATTCTATCAGTTTGAAATTTTCCAGGTAAAATAAATAAATTGAATAAGCATAAAAAAGATCATAATGTTTAGATGTTATTTTCAACATCTCACTTTGATATTTTGCCTTTAATGTGGCACAAAGTCTTCATGAATATTAATGTCCAAAACTTAACACATATCCATATTAAGAGAAATTAGGGCATTTGCCTAAAGGCTTGGAAAAGCAGTAAAATTTAAGGCAAATCCTAAGAGAGACTAAAGAGATCAGTGTTCAAAATCAGTCAGCTTCGATCAGCTGCTAATGTAGTGTAATATTGATAATTCACTGACATCTGAATTGGATGAGCACAGATTTGTTTTGAGATACAGCATAGAAACAGGCCCTTCTGCCCATGAACCTGCTCAACCCAAATGCACCCATGTGACCAATTAACCCACTAATCCCATACATCTTTGGAATGTGGAAGGAAACTGGAGTACCCAGATAGTCCGGGGAGAACATTTAGACTCCTTACAGATAGCGCCAGATTCGAACCCGGCGCTGTAACAATTTTGTACTAACCACTACACTGACCTTTCTGTCTTTGGGCAGTTGTAGAGCTGGAAAAAAATCACAGAGAAGATGATGTCTGTAAAATTACGAGAAATATAGGCAGGTGAACAGCCAACATCTTTTTGCCGGTACATCTGCATAAGGTGAGGGGAGAAAAGTTTAGGGGAGACATTAGGGAGAAATGTTTTTATGCATAAAGAGTAGTGGTGTCTGGGATGCATTGCTAGGGGTGGTAGTGGAAGTTGGTACAATAGGAACATTTAAAAGACCTACACATGGATGCGTGAAATTAGAAGGTTATGGGTGAGGTACGGAAGGTTTTGATTATTGAGTAGGTTTATACAAATCAGTCAACGTTGTGGACCAGAGGGTCTGTACTATGCTATAATGTTCGATGCAATGGTGGAGGAATTTGAAGGTAAGAACAATAATTTTAAAGTCAAGACAATACCAGAAGGTAATTTGGTGAAAAGAGCCAAACCAGACAAACAAGAGTTCAACATTAGAATTTTGAATAATGCCAGAAATACTTTGGAGATCAGGCAAAATCAATGAAGACAGACAAAAAGTTATTTTTCAGAACATTTACCTTTCATTAGAATTTGTTCTCAATTTCACTCTCAGGTAACCAACCTGCAGCATTTTCTCCATCAACCACAGCATCTCCAGGATGATCTGTTTTTATTTCAGATTTCTGGCATCTGCAGTTTAGTTTTACTCTTTAATCAAAGTTTTGAGTAAGATCAAATTTATTTAGACTGGAGGCCAGCTTGGAAAGAGCAGACATTTCCAGAGGTTACAAAAGCATGGATGAGAACTTCAGTGCATTAGTTAATAACAATTTATATTTTTTTTTTGTGTGTTGATGCTGATGGGTTTATTTCAAGAATATATTGGTGATAATTACAATTTTAATATGCATTGTTCTGCATCATTGCAGAGGATGTTTTAGATCACAAGCTTCACAGTATAACTGGGCGGCATGGTTGGCGTAGCTGTTAGCGCAACTCCTTTACAGCACCAGCGATTGGGACCACTCTGTCTGTAAGGAGTTTGTATGTTCTCCCTGTGATTGCTTGAGTTTTCTCTGGGTGCTCCGGTTTCCTCCCACCCTTCAAAGCGATCTGGGGGTGTTGGAAATTGGGCAGCATGGACATGTAGGGTCGAATTGACCTGTTAGAGTGCTATATGTCTAAAAAAAAATTTAAATTATATACTCTACATTGTTTGTAAGGCAGGTAATAGCTCTGTCTTCCTAAATATATTATCATAGGCACATAATAATGAGAATTTTTGAGCTGTTCCACATTACTCTAGAAACTTGGCTAGATATTTCCTTAAATCAGACACACTTCCATATATGATTTCACACTTAACTATCCTCAAATATCTTTCCCTATTCCTTATCTCTTTTGGAGCAAAATGGAGAAAATTGTCTACCTTGCCCCTGGAACACCTACTCTTGTTTTTTTTTTTCTGGGCTGAGACTCACTGAAGTTTATGCCCCTTGATCTCCTGCCAATTATGCTTATCTTCAGCATGCTCCACTTCCCTTCTATCAAGGTATAAATCATGAATCCATAGTTTACTGAGGACCCTTTCCACAGAAAAGGTAATCAGGCCTGTTGTTGAAGTTAATATCTTCCCATCCATTCTACCCTGATTGGGCTTCCCCTTTTCACCACCAACTCCTGGACATTATTTTGGTTCTTCACAGTATATCTTTAGTGCAGTGCTGTGCAGCAGATAGGAAAATTTATATTGACAGTTCAAAAGGCTTTTGTGTCACACTTTAATTTCTATTCTGTTGAGTTTCCAGTTGTTTGTTTCCATGCAAATTGAGAACATATAGGTAGAAGGAAAGATTCTCAGAAAATAATTCAAAGAATTCTGCCCAAGCACTGTGAAGAATATTGTGTTTGGTTCCTGAATCTGTTGGATGCCAACATGTTCCCAAGATCTGTGGAAAGGAATTATTTTAATGAGTCAGCAAGCTCCATGTAGAATGAGAACTGGATCTCAGACTCAACTCCTGCACTCCCCAGATACTTTCCAAAATCTAGGGGATCCTATTACGTGTTATCCTTTGCCTCATTTATAAAGGGATTGATATAGATATTATAAAATCAAAAAAAAATTACCATGTTCAGACATTCAGGTGTTTCCTCTGGCAGTCCATATTAATAACTTAGACTTGGCTCCTTATGTTTATGAGAGATATACATTGTTTCTGATTTAGAACCACTTAAACATAATTTAAGTTTTTTTCTAGTATGTTCATAGATGGAGAGACATATATGTACTGACAATGTCACTGTGCGCTAAACCCTCATTAGTCACTCTAATCAGAAGCCATAGATGACTGCAGAGGGGCGAGTGCTGCTCAGGAACCATGACGCTGCCTTCAGAGTGGATGAAAAGGTACCCCTAGATGTTGCAAGAGTCAAGCTGTCTAAGGCCATCAGGGAAGCAAAACATGTACGTCCAACACATTCACAGTCACTTCCTGGGCAGCAAGGACATGTGGAATGTGGAAGGGCATCTAAAATATCACCAACCACAAGACCATTTGTCTGTGCTGGGAATGCCTCCCTCCCAGATGCACTGACAACTTCTACACGCGTTTTGAGTGAAAAAAAACCTGTCAGTGAAGAAGACCACCTCTCCTCCAAATGATCAGGTGCTGTGTCTTGCAGTGACTGATGTGAAGAGAGAGTTAGGCAATGTCAACCCGCGGAAAGCTACTGGACCAGATAACATACCCAGCAGAGTGCTCAGGAGATGTTCAGCTCAGCTGGTAGATGTTCCCACCAGAATCTTTAAATCTCCCTGAGAAGTGCCAAGGCTCCAATATGCTTCAAAGCTGCCACCATTGTCCCTGTGCCAAAGAAGACATCTGTGTCCTGCCTCAATGACTACCACCCTGTTGTACTCACATTCATCATCATGAAGTGCTTTGAGAGGTTCATCATGGGGCACATCAAGCTCCCGCTGCCTTCTGTCATTTGCATATAGATCCAACCACTCTACAGATGATGCCATTGGCCCCGCCCTCCATCTAGCCCTCACCCACCTGAAAAATAAGGACTCATATGTTTGAATGCTGTTTATTGTCTTCATTTCGGCATTCAACACAATCATACCTCAGTACTGATAAGGAAGTTGACCCTGCTGGGTCTAAACACCTCCCTCTGCAACTGGACTTTTGACATCCTGTCAGGGAGACCTCAAGCAGTGTGACTGTGCAGCTAAACACAGCTCAAACCACATCATCAAGTTCACTGACCTCACAACCGTGGTGGGCCTTATTAGTCAGAATGAGGAGTCAGCGTAGAGAAATGAGGTGCAGTTGCTAGTGGACTGGTGCAGAGCCAACAACCTGTATGTGAACGTTAATAAAACAAAAGAGATGGTTGTTGACTTCAGGAGGTCCTGAGGGGAACCACACTCAACTGACCATTGATGGCTTGACCATTGAGGTCATCAAGATTATCAAGAGTGAACGGTGGAGAATCTCATCTAGTCCATTAACGCCAGTTCCATAGCCAAGAAAGCCTAGTAGTGCTTCTACTTCCGGTGAAAGCTGAGGAAAGTTCATCTCCCACCCTCCATCCTCACTACATTCTACAGAGGATGTATTTAGAACATCCTGTGCAACTGCATTATCACCTGGTTTGGAAGCTGTATCATCTTAGACTGCAAGATCCTGCAGAGGATAGGGAAGTCAGCAGAAAAGATAATTGGGGGCTCTCTTCCCTCCATGAAGGACATCTACAACACTCAATGTAGGCGAAAGGCAATAAAATTGTGAAGGACTCCACACACCCCTCACGTAAACTGTTCTTCCTTCTGACATCTCGTAGGAGGTACCATAGTACTCGGACCCTTACGTCCAAATTGGCAACAGTTTTTTCCCCCAAGCCACCAGGCTCCTTAATTCTCAGAACATATGTGGATAGTGTACCGTGGACCTTTACTGTATGCATCTTGATATTTTAATATTTCAATGTGTTTAACTTCTCTTCTAACTTATATTTATGTAAATATGCTCTGTGATCCTGGAGAAATGTTATCTCGTCTTTACCATGTGAGCATGGCATAAACGATAAATAAAAGTGACTTGACTTGACCTAATGTGCAGAATGCCTCAGTTGTGGAATTGCATTGGCAGGAACATAATTACTACAAATTGAAGTCCTTATCTCCTTGCTTTTCTCAATCAGTTAAATAGGAGTTAGCAGAATAAAATATTAGAGAATGATATTCTGGATCATGGGTAAAGGTGAAATATTAGCATTCCCAACCATTGTGAGATACTTGTTTTGGGTAATTTATTAGGAGGTAGATCTGATAAAGGGCACACTTCAGCTCAGAATAGGGGTACAGTGCTAGCAAGCAAAGATTTTAAAATTTCATAATAACCAGCTGTTAAAAAATGTATGACAAACAATGTCGCACACAAAATGAGGATTCATTCATCAAATTTAGAACAATATCCCAGTACTCATCTGGAAGTGACAAATCCAAGTCAAGCTCCCAATCACTCTTGATCTTAACTAGGGAAACTGTTTTCAAATTTACGAAATAACTATAAATAATTGATATTGAGCCTCTATGCGAAAACTGAAAGTAAAAAAGTGAATCAAGAATGTTTGTTTCATAAATCCGTGGAAAATCAGAAAGCTTGGACTGAACAAAATGTCTGACTTGTAGATACCTGGAAAAAATGACTACTGGATAAATTAAATTTTGCCCTCAATTTTTCAAAAGAACAAAAAAAAATCTTTAAAATTATTAATCCCCAGTCTACACATCTCCCTAAACTTGTATCTGACAAAGTAGGTTAAAAAAAAGATAAGATATAATAGGACTGGCTAGATAAAAAAGAATGATTCCAAAAAAAAGCTAAATTGTGCCCTATTCTCAACCTATGTCACATTATCGAGTTACTTGTTAATTTAGAAAAAGAAAAAGGTAATAAGTACCCTAGGACTGCCAACATAGATATACTTTTGTTGCAATTCAAAGTGGTGCATACAGCACTTATTCCAAAAGTTAAATGGTCACGCTTCTATTCTGATATTGATTCATTATGTGATAAATGTAACATTTTCAAGGCTTCATTGATATATATGTTCTGGTTTTGCTCTAGTTTAGAAAACTTTTGGAAAAATTACTTTCAAACTTTATCAACCATTTTTAAGGTCAGATTAGAACCGTGCTCCTTAATTAGATTAGAACCATGCCCCTTAATTGCTCAATTAGAACCGTGCCCATTAATTAGATTAGATCCATGCCTGTTAATCAGATTAGAACCGTGCTACTTAATCAGATTAGAATCGTGCCCCTTAATTAGATTAGAACCGTGCTCCTTAATCAGATTAGAACCTTGCTGCTTAATTAGATTAGAACCGTGTCCTTTAATCAGATTAGAAACGTGCCCCTTAATGTGATTAGAACCGTGCCCCTTAATTAGATTAGAACTGTGCCTCTTAATCAAATTAGAACTGTGCCACTTAATCAAATTAGAACCGTGCCCTTTAATCAGATTACAACCGTGCCCATTAATTAGATTACAACCGTGCCCCTTAATTAGATTAGAATCGTGACCCTTATCAGATTAGAACCATGCCCCTTAATTAGATTAGAACCGTGTCCTTAATCAGATTAGAACCGTGCCTGTTAATCAGATTAGAAATGTGCCCCTTAATCAGATTAGAACTATGTCCTTTAATCAGATTAGAACCGTGCCCCTTAATCAGATTAGAACCGTGCCCCTTAATCAGATTAGAACCATGCCCCTTAATCAGATTAGAACCATGCCCCTTAATTAGGTTAGATCTGTGGCCCTGAATTTGATTAGAACCATGCGCCTTAATCAGATTAAATTAGAACTGTACCCTTTAATCAGATTAGAATCGTGCCCCTTAATCAGATTAAAACCATGTCCTTTAATCAGATTAGAACCAAGCCCCTTAATGAGATTAGAACCGTGCCCCTTAATCAGATTAGAACTGTGCCACTTAATTAGATTAGAAAAGTGCCTGTTAATCAGATTAGAACTGTGTCCCTTAATCAGATTAGAACCGTGCCCTTTATTCAGATTAGAACCATGACCCTTAATCAGATTAGAACTGTGCCCCATAATTAAATTAGAACCATGCCCCTAATTGCTCAATTAGCACTGTGCCACTTAATTAGATTAGAACCATGCCCCTTGATTAGATTAGAATTGAGCCCCTTAATCATATTAGAAATGTGCCCCTTAATCAGATTAGAACTGTGCCCCTTAATCAGATTAGAACCGTGCCCCTTAATTAGATTAGAACAGTGCCTGTTAATCAGATTAGAACCGTGCCCCTTAATTATATTAGAACTGTACCCGTTAATCAGATTAGAACCATGCCCCTTAATTAGGTTAGATCTGTGGCCCTGAATTTGATTAGAACCATGCGCCTTAATCATATTAAATTAGAACTGTACCCTTTAATCAGATTAGAACCGTGCCCCTTAATCAGATTAGAACTGTGCCCCTTAATTAGATTAGAACAGTGCCTGTTAATCAGATTAGAACTGTGCCCCTTAATCAGATTAGAACCGTGCCCTTTATTCAGATTAGAACCATGACCCTTAATCAGATTAGAACCGTGCCCCATAATTAAATTAGAACCATGCCCCTAATTGCTCAATTAGAACTGTGCCACTTAATTAGATTAGAACCATGCCCCTTGATTAGATTAGAACTGAGCCCCTTAATCATATTAGAAACGTGCCCCTTAATCAGATTAGAACTGTGCCCCTTAATCAGATTAGAACCGTGCCCTTTAATTAGATTAGAACCATGCCCCTTAATTGCTCGATTAGAACCGAGCCCATTAATTAAATTAGATCTGTGCCTGTTAATCAGTTTAGAACTGTGCTCCTTAATCAGATTAGAAACGTGCCCCTTAATTAGATTAGTAATGTGCCCTTTAATCAGATTAGAACCATGCCCCTTAATCAGATTAGAACCATGTCCTTTATTCAGATTAGAATCATACCCTTAATCAGATTACAACCGTGCCCCTTAATTAGATTAGAACCGTGCCCCTTATCAGTTTAGAACTGTTCCCCTTAATTAGATTAGAATGGTGCCTGTTAAGCAGATTAGAAATGTGCTCCTTAATCAGATTAGAACCATGTCCTTTAATCAGATTGGAACCGTGCCCCTTAATCAGATTAGAACCGTGCCCTTTAGTCAGATTAGAACTGTGCCTGTTAATCAGATTAGAACCGTGCACCTTAACCAGATTAGAACTGTGCCCTTAATCAGATTAGAACTGTGCCCTTTAATCAGATTAGAACCGTGCCCCTTAATTAGATTAGAACCTAGCCCCTTAATTGCTCAATTTGTTTTTTCTCAAGGAGAGGAATTTTTCCTGACTTCATCTCACAAGCGAATTTTAGCTTTTACCTCATTGATTAGCTGGATGGGCAATTTGGATGAAATGGAAACACAGCACTCCACCTCATCATATTCAATGGTTACAGGAGGTTATGTCCTTCCTAAATTTAGGAAAAATCAGATATAATGTCAAAGATATAAAGGTGAAATTGGCTAAATTTTTACCAAAGTTGATTCATATTGATCAAACAGGTTTTATAAAGAATAGACATGCTTCGGATAATATTTTGCGAGTGATTAGTTTGATTAATAGATTTCGACAATCTTTAGATCATCCAATGGTGATATCCTTTTATGCAGTAAAAGCACTTGATAGAGTTGAATGGAATTTTTTGTTTAAAGTTTTGGAGAAATTTAAGTTTGGTTCTTCTTTTATTGGTTGTATTAGGGCTCTATATAGTAAACCGGTAGCTAGAGTATTGACAAATGGTTTGATTTCAGAATCTTTTAAGTTAACTCGATCAACTCGTCAAGGTTGTCCTTTATCACCAGCTTTGTTTGCATTAGTGATTGAACCTTTAGCACAGTTGATAAGACAAAATACACAGATACAAGGTATAAAAGTTTTAGATGAAGAGTATAAAATTAATTTATTTGCTGATGACGTATTGGTGTACTTAACAAATCCAACTCAGTCACTTTTGCATTTGAAGGAATGTTTAATACAATATGGATGTCTTTCTGGATATAAATTTAATTGGGAAAAAAGTGAAATATTACCAGTAAGTGAAGGAGATTATTCAGTTTATAAGAATATTATTAATTTGAAGTGAACTGATCGAATTAAATATTTGGATATAATTTTGAATGTTAATTATCAATCTTCATATAAATTAAATTATGCTCTGTTAATGAAAAAAATTAAAATTGATTTGATTAAATGGAAAGATTTACCTATTAATTTAATGGGAAGGATAAATACAATTAAGATTAATATCTTTCCAGCTATACAATATTTCTTTCAATCTATTCCATATTTACTTGATAAAACATTTTTTCGAGAATTCAATAAAATGGTTAGGGAGTTTTTATGGAGGGGTAAATTTTCAAGAGTAACTTTGAATAAATTAATTTGGAAATATGAGTTAGGGGGATTACGTTTACCACATTTTCAAAATTATTATGAGGCAGCCTAACTTAAATTTATTAGTTCATTGATGGATTTGGTACGGCCTCCTTTTTGGGCTAAAATTGAGATGGTAAATATTTCTGAATTTGAAATACATCAATTTTTGTTTAGGTGGAATATGAATTTGTTACAACAATATAATGTGCCTATACTAAAACATTTAATGAAGTTATGGATAAAGAAAAATAAAATGATAAGTTCTAGGGGTAAATTATTGGCTTTGACTCCGTTGTATAATAATCAACTTATTTCTTTTTCAATATATAATCAAAGTTTATTGCATTGGAGATTTAAAGGTGTGAAAAATTTGGGAGATAGTTTTAAAGAGGGTAAGTTTTTATCTTTTAATCAGATGAGGGAAGATTTTGGTATTGATAAGCATTTCCTTATTATCAAATTCGATCTTTGGTAAAATGTATGTTTGGTAGAGATATGATTTTACCTGAAATGACTATATTTGAGACTTTTCTTATGAAGGTACCAGAGAAGGGTTATATTTCATCTATGTATCAAATATTGCAGGATGGTATGGATAAAAAGGGTTGGGATAGATCTAAAATTAAATGGGAAGCGGATATTGGTTTTACTTTTTCTGAAGAGGATTGGTTAGATATCTGTTATGATAGTGTAACCAGATTGATAAATGCACGTTATGCAATGATTAATTACAATTTTTTTACCTCAATTATATTTGACACCTGAAAAATTAAAAAAAAATATGGTTTTAATGAATCAGATTTGTGTTTTAGATGTGGTGATACGATTGGTACTTTTTTCATGCTGTTTGGTCATGTCTACATATACAATCTTTTTGGAAGAAAATTCAATTGTTTTTAGAATATCTGTATAAGATTAAAATAGTTTTAGATCCAACAGTATTTTTATTGGGTAGTACGTGAAAAGATACAAATATGATTGATATTAATAGATGGCATAATGAGATGAAATATTGTTTAATAATGGAAAAAATTACATATGTTTTTCATGATAATTATAATTTTTTTATTAATGTGGCTGTTATACTCGGAATATTTACATTTCAATTTATATGGATTAGATTTTAATATGTATATTTAACTTTTTTTAATATTCTTTCTTTTTTCTTTTTTATGGCTCTCCTTAGGAGAGTTGGCTGGAGGGGGGGGGATCTTTTTTTTTATATATATAAAAAAATGTTCATGTTTAATTGCTGTATATGTCATATATTATTTGTTTTTTGAATGAATAAATGAAGTTTAAACAAATATAAAGGTGAATTTTTATAAGACATGGGCTCCATTCATGGAGTGTTACCATAATTTAAAACAAATTAGAGTGTCTGGATGCTCCTGAGCAATGTTGTCTGGTTTCCCATTGTCATCTTTCATTTCCTATGTACTTTAAATATACAAGTTAACCTTGTTTAGAGGGATGGATTTGATTAATAGAGGGGGGGGGGTGTCTCTATTTTTTCTTTTTTCTTTTGAAGTGTTTTAAAAATGGATTTGTTTAAGAAGGATATACACAATTTATATCATGTATGCTTAAGGTATTATTAGAGAACTACAAACTATCTTTTTTCATATATTTCATCCCATATACTGGGTTAATGAGTGCTAGTTAGTTAATTGAACTCAGTAAAGATATTTTTTTTTAAATAATGTATGGCTATTAAAAGAGGGGTTGGAGTCCATTATATGGAAACATGGCAGAATCTAAGATTATAAATTAATTATATTTTAATCTTTGATTCATTTTCAGATGGTTTGCAAACTGAACAAAGGGACATGGATGAACAAGATGTGTCAAGTATAATTTTGAAACAAAATGAAAAACTAAGTAAGAAAATTTTTGAAATAAAGTAGACTCTTAAAGGACATTATCATGACAGTGGATTGAATGTTAATGTGTGCTTATGTATATTTATAAAAGACAGCCTTGGGAAATTGAGGTTTTAAGATGATTATAAAATTAAAACTAGTTAATCAGAGAAACAAGATATGCCAGCTGTTTCCACAGGAGCATAACTGGTTAAGGTTAATGCATTTTTTGGGAATTAAAATTTCTGTCAAACAATATTGCTCTATGAAATCAGCAATTGAAAGGCATTAAATTAAGAAAGGAGTGAGAGGAAAATGTTGACTTTTAAATGCGGAAAGCTATTGAGTCATGAAATATCTTGCCAGATGCATTAATGGAAGCAGGGTTTGTGATGATTTATGAAAAGTAGTGAGTAGATTTTGAAAAGTAATTCTTGTTTAGAAATTTTAAAGGAGACAAATGGGAAAACTTGCTTTTTCGAGGTAAGAACAGAAAATAACAACAGGGTAGATAACATCTGTAAAATTGTATTGAATAGCATTTCTTCATACCAAGCACCATAGTGATTACACTGGACAACAAATTTTTTTTCAAAAGGTTTTTTTCCTGAAAAAAATTGGGGATTATGATTGACAATTTCAAGATGGCATGGCAGCGCACATCCTCATGGCGAACCGGCCCTGCTTGTATCGCCACATGGCGGGGCAGCCATGGGGAAATGGCATTGAACACAAAGCCCACCTCCATACACTCTTTGCTCGGCTGGTGGACTTCAGCCTCACGGTCAACACAGCCAAATGCCAGTTGGCAAGGAGTCCCTCCAGTTCCTGGGCCACACCATTTCGGCGGTTGGGCCGCGCTGGTGCTGGGAAAAGTAGCGGCTGTTCAACAATTCCCCAAACCCTCCACCCTGAAAGCCTCCAAGAGTTCACGGAGATGGAGAACTTTTACCATCGTTTCATCCCCGGAGCCACACGCACCATGTTCACGCACCATTGTTTGTGCTCATGGCCACCAAAGAAAAGACTTTATTGTGATCTTGGGAGGTGGACAGAGCTTTCATCGTGACAAAGGAGGCTCTAGCCAGCGCCAGGCTGCTGGTGAACCCATGGCCGGAGGCACACACAGTGCTCTCTCTGGATGCCTCAGCTATGGCAGTGGGGGGAGTTCTGGAAGAGTGGGTTGATGAACAATGGCGCCTGCTGGCCTTCCTTTATCAGCAAGCAGCTGTACCCGCCGGAGCTCATATACAGCGCCTTCAACTGGGAGCTCCTGGCGCTGTATTTGGCCATCCGCCATTTCCGCTACTTCCTCAAGGCCAGGCCGTTCACAGCCTTCACGGATCACAAGCCCCTCACTCAAGCTCTGGCAATGGCAAAGGATCCGTTGTCTGCCAGACAGCAGTGCCACCTCTTGTACGTGTCTGCGTTCACGACTGACATCTGACAGGGCCAGCAAGGACAATGTAGTGGTGGATGCGCTCTCCCATCCAGCCATCAACACTCTCACGCCCGGCCTGGATTACGAACACAGAGGAACGATGTGGAGATGCAGGCCTTGTGGACCGCCATCTCAGGTCTCAAACTCAAGGATGTCCGAGTGCCCGGCAGCCCGGACACATTGCTCTGCGATGTCTCAAAAGACATGCTGCGCCCGGTAGTCCCGCCACACTGGAGAGCGAAAGTCTTCAGACTGATCCACGACCTCGCTCACCCAGCTATAGAGACATCCATGGTGATTGCAACAGAGCAGTTTGTGTGGCATGAGCTGAAGAAGGAGGTGGCGGAACTGGCCAGGAACAGTACCAGGTGCCAGACCTCAAAGGTCCAGTGACACACACGAGCCCCCATCCAGAACTTCGACCCGGCGGTTCGCAGATTCCAACACATCCATGTTGATGTCATCGGGCCCCTGCCGGTGTCCAAGGAGGTTCGTTACCTCCTCAGAATGGTGGATCGGGCCACAAGGTGGCCGGAAGCTGTTCCAATTAAGGAGGCCTCCGCGAAGACGTGTGCCAGGACTCTGGCCAGCCAATGGATCGCCCGTTTCGGAGTCCCGACGCACATCACTAGCGAAAGAGGGACGTAGTTCACATCTGCCCTGTGAACTCAGTTGATGAAGCTCCTGGGGGTCAAGCTCCACCACACCACAGCATACCACCCACAGTGCAACAGGTTGGTGGAGAGGTTCCACAGGCACCTGAAGGCATCATTTATGGCCAGGTTCTCTGGACCGGGCTGGGCGGGTGAACTACCCTGGGTCCTCCTCGGGATTAGGACGGCACCCAAGGAGGACCTGCAGGCTTCAGCAGCGGAGATGGTCAATGGGGCATCGCTTTCCCTGGTGGGAGAGTTTTTCAGCCCAGACCCTGACACCATGGCACTGACAAAAACCTGCTGATGGGCCTACACAGGTGACTGGCCTACTGAGCTTCCCCTGGCCCGCCACGGCACCCGGCTGTTTCATCTCCCCAAAGAGCTGAACTCAGCCCAGTTCGTTTTCGTGCGGAGGGGACCACAAGGTGACCGCTACAGTGACCGTATGAGGGGCCATACAAAGTCTTGCACCGGTCCTGCGGAACGTTCACCCTGGACATTGGGGGAAGAGAGGAACTTTTTACGGTGGACCGCCTCAAGGTGGCACATCTGGACTTATCACAGCCTGTGCAGACGGCCGCACCCAATCACCGGGGCCACCCGCCAAAGCGACAGGACACGTAGCCAGTTCTGGGGGGGGGGGGGGGTTGTGTGGCGGCGCACATCCTTATGGCGAACCAGCCCCGCTTGTATCTCCACATGGCAGGGCAGCCATGGGTAAATGACGTCATCAGAGGTTTCTCTCTGACTCCAGCATCCCTTCCAGTGCCCACCCAGGGCGGCAATTATGATGTCACAATGCATCAGGTGACTGAGCTTATGCTGCCCTTATAGGGGCGTGCTGAATTTGAATAAAAATACTCATTAACAACCCTCAATGTGGTGGCTGTGTTTCTTCCACTGGTCACATGGCCACAGTGGACACAAAGGTAATTTTAGATTTGCTGTATCACGTAGAAAATTGGAGAAACATTAAATTAACTTTTATTGAATTTAGGATGTTTAATTTAATTTTCATTTGTATTCAGCATCTGAAGCCTCTTAGGTCAATGTCCAACAATGGTTGGCCAGCATTGATGGATTCCAGTTGTCCTGACACTGCTTTTTAATGGCCAAATATCCAGGTGAAACCTTTTACCTTGTTCATCACTGACTGCAGGGAAGAAGTTCAAGTACGAATGCAGAAAATGTTTTTTCATGGTTTTACATGCTTGAGGTAGACAAAATATGACGGGATATCATAAAAATAGGTTGTATCTAAAAAACTGTACGTGATAGGAAAATCTTAAGGTTTTTTGTGATCAGCAGCCCAAAATCCATGAAATACACCCAAATGTCTTTAGGAAACAAAATCTTCGTTGTTCATTGTTTTTGCCTTGTTTCAAACCCCTCATTCCAATTACAGTGCTACATCACTATTAGCCTGACATTGCCTTTTATCCAGGTGGCTCAAACTGTTAAAGGCAGACTATTGAAGCAGTGTGGTCTAAGGCAATGCCATCATGGCTCGCAGTCTCTCTTTGAAATGATTTCTCAAGAGGCATTCGGAACTCCCCTCCTCAGGTTCTCATTCACTTTGCCTGTAGCTTCAACTAGGGTTGTACTTCATTGAAGAGATAGGTTATACAAGATACCTAAAAGCCACTAAAAGGAACCTGTAGGGTGAACAGTTTAATATTAATATGTTGTTTGAAGTGCTGTATGTCTCTCATTATTGTTCTCTGGAAATTCACCTGCACCTTTTTGGAGTACCAGACTTTGTGTGGCCTAAGTACCAGTTTGGGTCCCACTCTAAAATCATAAACTTGGCCAAAAGCAAGTGTGTCGTAATATGGTTTCCCAAAGAAACAGGTGCAGAGAAGCTACTGTACAATAATCAGAGAGGAGCACTTGCCCTTCAAGTCTTACTAGATGGCAGCTAGATAGCAGCTACACCAACTGAGGAAAGAAAGAGGTGAATTATTTTCCACATTTACAGAGTGGAACTTTGAAATGCTTGTAAGTGAGATATCTGTCAGAAGAGAGGTCCAGAGGGCCCCAGGTGGAAGAGCAGGCAGCCACCAATGCCGTTACAAGATTATGGTGGTAGGAGGATGAAGGTATTTCCTCCAGGCTGAAAATCACTGAGTATATTTCTCTCTCATACAGATGCTTAACCAGAGATGAGATAAACACGTACACGTGGGAGTCATTCCTTATCAGTGGAATTCCTGATACGTAGTAGATCTCTGCCCCTTGAGAATCTTGAGTGTTGATGGGTAGTATCTCTATGTCCATTGTCATTCGCTATATGTTCAATAAATTGGGCTGTTTGGTGGTATCTATCTGTTCCAGTGTCAAAGTGACTATAGACTATCAAAGCAGAAGAGCATTAGGTGCATTTATTTTCACTACCATGACATCAATTGTCTGACCCAATCAGTGCTATGCAATAGGGTTATCAATGAGTCCCTCTGAAGTGTGGATCATGGTCTACTGGCTCTGTGCAGCCTTCTGTGGAAGAAAGAGCATGGACTCTTCCACATTACTTGTCATCTCTTGCATCTCAGACTGCTGGAGCCAGCAAAGAATAAACCATTTGAAAGATAAATTAAATTATTCATATTTATTTTTATAAATGGTTTTCCATTTACAAATAAAGTTCAAATATGTTTTTATTATGGGTAAGCATCATTATTTGCTGTTTGGAGAGAAGGCATTGACATTACTGCATTCTCAATGATGCTCAATTTAGTATGGGAGCCAATGTAATACCTTTCAGGTCAACTATCTTGACATCAACATGACTGCTGCTGGAGACTAAAAGGCACTTTTCTAATACAAAGGATTTTGATATTCCGGTCGAGCACTTGGGAATGAAAAGGTACAACTGAAGCTAGACATTTAATGAGTATGGTCATGAGATAAAGTATTTTCCAATCTTGGGATTTCGCTTACGTGATTGGTGCACTCTTCAAAGACTTTCTGTCAAGGCATTCTCTGAAGGAGTGACTCCTATGAACAAGTCTGCACAATGAAATGAAATGTCCTTCATTTCTGTGTGAGATTAAAAGATCCATGAAATTCTAAGATTGCTTCAATTGGAAGTGATTGCTGGATCAGGATAGTGTGACAACACATCTGATTACTGTGAACAGGATGAAACCTGACCTCCATCTGTTCTCAGTCATTCTTATCCATAGTGTGCAAGGATCGACAATGAGATAGACAACAGACTCGCCAAGGCAAATAGCGCCTTTGGAAGACTACACAAAAGAGTCTGGAAAAACAACCAACTGAAAAACCTCACAAAGATAAGCGCATACAGAGCCGTTGTCATACCCACACTCCTGTTCGGCTCCGAATTATGGGTCCTCTACCGGCACCACCTACGGCTCCTAGAACGCTTCCACCAGCGTTGTCTCCGCTCCATCCTCAACATCCGTTGGAGCGCTTACATCCCTAACGTCGAAGTACTCGAGATGGCAGAGGTCGACAGCATCGAGTCCACGCTGCTGAAGATCCAGCTGCGCTGGATGGGTCACGTCTCCAGAATGGAGGACCATCGCCTTCCCAAGATCGTGTTATATGGCGAGCTCTCCACTGGCCACCGTGACAGAGGTGCACCAAAGAAAAGGTACAAGGATTGCCTAAAGAAATCTCTTGGTGCCTGCCACATTGACCACCGCCAGTGGGCTGATAACGCCTCAAACCGTGCATCTTGGCGCCTCACAGTTTGGCGGGCAGCAACCTCCTTTGAAGAAGACTGCAGAGCCCACCTCACTGACAAAAGGCAAAGGAGGAAAAACCCAACACCCAACCCCAACCAACCAATTTTCCCCTGCAACCGCTGCAATCGTGTCTGCCTGTCCCGCATCGGACTTGTCAGCCACAAACGAGCCTGCAGCTGACGTGGACTTTTTAC
Organism: Narcine bancroftii; assembly: GCF_036971445.1. Lineage (NCBI taxonomy): Eukaryota > Metazoa > Chordata > Chondrichthyes > Torpediniformes > Narcinidae > Narcine > Narcine bancroftii. The sequence continues at coordinate 252,653,166 of NC_091469.1, read as the reverse complement.
CCCCTCCATAAATCTTCGTCCGCGAAGCCAAGCCAAAGAAGAATTGGTTCAGTAAATGTAACTGAACCTTAAACCCACATGAGTTTCACAAGGGATTATCATCACTTCATAATAATGGACTTTATTGGTTTGAAATATTGCTCTTGGACACATATTTCTACCCTCTGTATGCCAATGGACTCAGTAATTGTGATGTGACTAGCTCTCAGCTGTATTGCTTACCATGATTTGTCATAGATGCAGCACCTTTTGTTGCTCTAACTCTAACTCATCCTCTTCCAATGTGTAAGAAAGAACAAGATGATCTGTCTGTGAGCCATTATGGACTTAAATATGGAGTGGCCCTCTTCTATATCATCAGGATATCTAGAATTACACCCCTTTTCATGGTGGCTCTTATCATGCATCCATCAGGTAGAATATCATAGCAGATTTTTTTTTTACCTCGTATTCTGGGAAAAAATATTGGTCATATTACCAAAGTCTTGAAAAGTATCCCAGAAATTTTTTTACAAGTCCAAAGTCCTCTTCAAGTGTAGGGTTGTAAAGAGACCTTTTGGCATAATTAAAAATCTTGAGTACAGATTACGGTTTATTGGCAGAGTACATACATGATATCACATACAACCCTGAGATTCCTTCTTCCTCCAGCAGAATCATCACTAGTGCAAGAAAGAAACTGCACCCAGCACGAACATGTAAATAATCAAAAGAACTGTACACAGATATCGAATGTGAACAAACTGTACAATACAGGTAGAGCAAAGAAAACCAATAAAGTGCAAAGACCTTAAATTAGTCCCTGGTTGAGTAGTCTGATGTTATGGAGTTGGGATGCTAGGGTAAAGTTGTATAAGACATTGGTGAGGCTAAATTTGGAATATTCTGTGCAGTTTGGGTCACTGGAAAGAGTTCAATAAAATTAAGAGAGTGCAGAGATGATTCACTAGAATGTTGCTGGGAGATCAAGAACATAGTTAAGAGAAAGGTTAAACAGCTAAGAATTTTATTCCCTGGAACTTAGAAAAACAAGGGAGATTTGATAGAGGTATACAAAATGATGAGGGGTGTATAGATAGTGTAAATGAAATATTACAAGCTTCTATTTTATTGAGTTGGGTGTCACTTTGGGGATTAGTGCAGGCTGCACCCATTTACAGTTTTTACATTTACAGTCTGCATGGCACCTTCAGGTCCAAACTATAATCAAAAGTTAATGTTCTGGAACATTAACATTAAGAACAATGGTTGTTTATTCAGGAAAAACAAATGGTGAGAGAGGGTCATGTGATTATGAGTCATGTGATTGGGACACTTAAACAGAATTCGGTATAGATCAGCCTGCCATCCAATAAACACAGAGATGGAATGATTCTGCGTGGAAATGGACATCTCTGCTGATTCTTCTTGTCATGGGAATTATTGAAACACTGTGACCATTTTGATGGTCATTTCAACTGACCTGTGCCTGGGCTTTGGAAAGATCATGGAAGTCACTTGTTTCATTTCCTCTGGACAAGAAAACAGGAAGTTGTGACAATCATTCAAATGAAAGGACAGTTCTCTAGAAGCAACTTGACAAGGATTTGTGAGTTCTGGCAGTCTGATCATCTCCTTTGTAATTATTTCTGAGCATCAATTTAAAAGTCTGAGTTTCAACACAGGATTTCTAAGACTGAACTTTTGGAATTGACTTTCCAGAATTGTGCCTAAGCTGTAAAAGTTTGGATAATCTACACACCCACAAAGCCACACATATATTTGCGCATAGTTGGGGTAGATTAAGTAAAATGTTATTAGTAATTATTAATAAACATACTGTTTTAAAAATAACAGTCTTGGTGAATTTCTATTGCTGCTGGTCTGCGACATAACAGCCAAATAGAATTTTTTCCACTGAGATTAGGTGAGATAAAAACCAGGTTAAGGGTTAAATGAGAAATGTTGAGGGGGAATAATAGGGGGACCTTTACACAAAAAGTCGTGGGAGTGTGGAATGAGCTGCCAGCTGAAGTCTTGAATGAGGGCTCAATTTTAACAACTAAGAAAAATTTGGGCAGGGACATGATTTGAGTGCAGGTTAGTGGGATTAGCAGATTAATAGTTTGGCACTGACTAGGGCTGAAGGGCCTATTTTCTGTGCTGAAATGTTCTATGGCTCTAGGCAATTGATCTGAATCAATGTGAAATTTGAAAACTGAAATTCTCTCTGGAATTTTCTGTGCTTCAAAATAATGAATTTTCTCTCAGAATCTTCAGATTCAAATTTCAGATTCAGATTTATTGTCAAAGTACATACATGACATCACATACAACCCTGAGATTCCTTTTTTCCTACAGGCAAGGTAGAATTACCACTTATTGGTAGTGCAAAAAAAACTGTGCACAACGTACGCATGTAAATAAGTAAAGAAATGTAAAGAACCTATAATACAGAGAGAAAGAAAAATCAATAAAGTGTAAAAGTTAGAGTCCTTAAATTAGTCCCTGATTTAGTTTATCATTGAGTAGTCTGATGGTGGAGAGTTAGCAGCTGTTCCTGAACCTGGAGGTGTAAGTCTCATGGCACCTACACCTCTTTCCTGATGATAGCAGCAAGAAATGATCTTCAAAGGAAATATGATAATTTCCATCTGAAAATATGTATCATAAGAAGAATCTTCTTTTCTTTCTTTTTCTTCTTTCTTTGGCTTGGCTTCGCGGACGAAGATTTATGGAGGGGGTAAAAAGTCCACGTCAGCTGCAGGCTCGTTTGTGGCTGACCAGTCCGATGCGGGACAGGCAGACACGATTGCAGCGGTTGCAAGGGAAAATTGGTTGGTTGGGGTTGGGTGTTGGGTTTTTCCTCCTTTGCCTTTTGTCAGTGAGGTGGGCTCTGCGGTCTTCTTCAAAGGAGGCTGCTGCCCGCCAAACTGTGAGGCGCCAAGATGCACGGTTTGAGGCGTTATCAGCCCACTGGCGGTGGTCAATGTGGCAGGCACCAAGAGATTTCTTTAGGCAGTCCTTGTACCTTTTCTTTGGTGCACCTCTGTCACGGTGGCCAGTGGAGAGCTCGCCATATAATACGATCTTGGGAAGGCGATGGTCCTCCATTCTGGAGACGTGACCCATCCAGCGCAGCTGGATCTTCAGCAGCGTGGACTCGATGCTGTCGACCTCTGCCATCTCGAGTACCTCGACGTTAGGGGTGTGAGCGCTCCAATGGATGTTGAGGATGGAGCGGAGACAACGCTGGTGGAAGCGTTCTAGGAGGCTGTTTACATCCGGTACCGCACGGATGGCAGTCTCTTCAATCTGAGGCGCCTGCAAGCTCACACCAAGACACAAGAGAAACTTGTCCATGAACTACTCTTTGCAGATGATGCCGCTTTAGTTGCCCATTCAGAGCCAGCTCTTCAGCGCTTGACGTCCTGCTTTGCGGAAACTGCCAAAATGTTTGGCCTGGAAGTCAGCCTGAAGAAAACTGAGGTCCTCCATCAGCCAGCTCCCCACCATGACTACCAGCCCCCCCACATCTCCATCGGGCACACAAAACTCAAAACGGTCAACCAGTTTACCTATCTCGGCTGCACCATTTCATCAGATGCAAGGATCGACAATGAGATAGACAACAGACTCGCCAAGGCAAATAGCGCCTTTGGAAGACTACACAAAAGAGTCTGGAAAAACAACCAACTGAAAAACCTCACAAAGATAAGCGTATACAGAGCCGTTGTCATACCCACACTCCTGTTCGGCTCCGAATCATGGGTCCTCTACCGGCACCACCTACGGCTCCATAAGAAGAATAGAATTACTGAAAAAGGCCAAGTTACTATTCTCTTCATCTTGATCTTCCAGGATACATATCAGATGAGCTATGAAATATTAACCATTCTGTAACTCACTGCTGCATCTATAAGGTCACTGATGCCCTCTTCTGGACTGTTGCACAATCATTTCCTTCTCAGTAGAATGAATGGAGTAAAAGGAAAGAGCCTCTTCTCACAAATTTCACTTTCCAGAAGTAACACCATATATTGGTTCTACGGGAGGAGTCAGGCAATGACTTCATAGGGATAAGTTTGATAAGGAAACCAACAGTTACAGTGAATCAAAGTTCAATATTATTGAGAAGTTCAAGTTTATCATCATCCAATTGTATAAAGACAACCCAATGAAACAGCATTCTCCAGTTCTTGGTACAAAAACATGTTAGCACACTTCCAGCCATAACACACATACAAACAAATGATACATATGCAGTACACATACACACACATATATTAAAAATAAATAAATATTGTTTAATACGTACTAGAATCTCGGAAGGTTTGTATGAGTAGTTCATTTCAGTCATTCAGCAGTCTCACTGCCTTTGGGAAGAAGCTGTTTCTCAGCCTGATGGTTATGGCTCTGATCTTCCGGTATCCCTTTCCCGACAGGAGTAGCTGAAAGATGCTGTGTGCAGGGATCTAGGGCTGCTAAATGATTTTGAGAGCCTTCTTCAAACAACGATCCTGGTAGATCATGTTGATGGGGGAAGAGGGAGACCTTATTAATTCTCTCTGCTGCTCATCTGGTTCTGTGGATTGACCGCCAATCCAATGCTCTACAGCAGGGGTGGGCAATCTTTTTTTTTTAATCTCACGTTCTACCTGAAGTAATGTGCTCTGTGATTGGTAAGGGATTGCTTAAGGTGGTATATGAGTGAGAAGGGAAGATTGAGAATCACTGCTCTAGACCCAATTGTTACTGAAATATTTTGCTTGAGAAAAATTATCATTGGAGTTATGAAACCATGTACATAACGAGTCAATTAGGTATAATTAAAACAGTGGTTTTTAAACTTTTTCATTCCACTCATATACCACCTTAAACAATCCCTTACTAATCACAGAACACCGATGACTTAGGAAATACTTAAGATGGAATATGAGTTTTTTTAAAAAAGGTATGATCTTGGCTTGGCAGTTTAAAATGTAACATCAGCTTAATTGGAGCTAAATATAATATGAAGGGGTCTTCATTCTCTCATACCAGTAATGACCGTATTGGATAGAAGATAAATCACAAAAATTATGGATCTCTGAAAGAAAGTAAATGCATGAATTACAGGTGACATGAAACTTCATACAAATAGAACAAGGCAAATCAGCCTTTACACTGTTCCATGGAGAGAATTCAGGATATTTTCACAGAACAATATATGATGTTTCTTGGTCCTTGGTCTATGATTGGTCCTTTTTTTATTGGTTGGATTAAGGCTTTATATAGTAAACCGGTAGTTAGAGTATTGACTAATGGTTTGATTTCGGAACCATTTAAACTGACCCGATCTACTCGTCAAGGTTGTCCTTTATCACCAGCTTTATTTGTGTTAGTGATCGAACCTTTGGCTCAGTTGATAAGACAGAATACATAGATACAGGGTATGAAAGTTTTAGATGAGGAGTATAAAATTAATTTATTTGCTGATGATGTATTGGTGTATTTAATAAACCCAGCTCAGTCACTTTTGCATTTGAAGGAGTGTTTGATGCAATATGGATGTCTTTCTGGATATAAAGTTAATTGGGATAAAAGTGAAATATTACCGGTGAGTGAAAGAGATTATTCAGTTTATCAGAATATTCTTAATTTGAAATGGCAGATCGAATTAAGTATTTGGGTATAATTATAGATGTCCATTACCAATCTTTATATAAATTAAATTATGTTCCATTAATGAAAAAAATTAAGACTGATTTGATTAAATGGAAAGATCTACCTATTAATTTATTGGGTAGAATAAGTACAATTAAGATGAATATCTTTATGGAGAGGTAAATTTTCAAGAGTAGCTTTGAATAAATTAACTTGGAAATATGACCTAGGGGGATTACGGTTGCTGCATTTTCAAAATTATTATGAAGCAGCCTAATTTAAATTTATTAGCTCATTGTTGGATTTGGAACGGCCCCCTAGTTGAGCCAAAATTGAGATGGCAAATATTTATGAATTTGAAATACATCAATTTTTGTTTGGATGGAATATAAATTTGTTACAACAATATAATGTGCCTATACTAAAACATTTAATGAAATTATGGACGAAGAAAAAGAAATTGATAGGTTCTAGTGGTGAATTGTCAGCTTTGACTCCATTGTATAATAATCAACTTATTCCTTTTTCAATACATAATCGGAGTTTATTACACTGGAGATTAAAAGGTGTGGAAAATTTGGGAGATTGTTTTAAAGACGGTAAATTTTTATCTTTTGATCAGATGAGGGATAGTTATGGTATTGATAAGAATTCTTTGTTTCTTTATTATCAAATTCAATCTTTGGTAAAGCATGTGTTTGGTAGAGATATGATTTTACCTGAAATGACTAAATTTGAGACTTTTCTTATGAAGGTACCAGGGAAGGGATATATTTCAGTTATGTATCAAATATTACAGGATGGTATGGATAAAAAGGGTTGGGATAAATCTAAAGGTAAATGGGAAGTGGAGATTGGTTTTATTTTTTCCGAGGATGATTGGTCAGATATTTGTTATGATTCTGTAACTAGACTGATAAATGCACGTTATGCAATGATTAATTATAATTTTTTACATCAACTATACTTAACACCTGAAAAACTAAAAAAAAATATGGTTTTTATGACTCAGATTTGTGTTTTAGATGTGGTAACGCGGTTGGAACTTTTTTTCATGTTGTTTGGTCATGTATAAATATACAAAAAATTCAATTGTTTTTAGAATACCTGTATAAGATTAAAATACCTTTCGACCTGATGGTATTTTTATTGGTTAGTTTGCAACCTTTGAAAGGTCTGGGATTAGATAAATTTCAACTTGCTTTTGTATATTTAGCATTATCTATAATGAAAAAATGTATTGCTAGTACGTGGAAGGATATGAATATGATTGATATTAATAGGTGGCATAATGAGATGAAATATTGCTTAATAATGGAAAAAATTAAATATGTTTCACGTGATAATTATAATTTTTTTCTTCATAAGTGGTTGTTATATTCAGAATATTTACATTTTGATTTACATTGATTAGATTTTAATAAGTATGCTTCATTTTTCTTTTTTTTTAAATTTTCATGGTTCTCCTTCGGAGAGTTGGCTAAAGGGGGGGATTTTTCTCTCTCTTTTTTCTCTCTTTTTTCTTTTATATAAAATATAAAATGTAATGTTCATGTCTAGTTTATTGTTATATGTGTTACTTATTACCTGTATTTTGAGCGAATAAATAAAGTTTGAAAAAAAAAGAACAATATATGATGGATCCAAATATGGAGCAGTCAATTTTAGATTTGATTAAGTGTAATGAGTAGCATGAAGAAACAGCATGTAGTTAGGAAAACAAATGGAATGTTGGTCTTTATTGCGAAGGAACATGGTATAAAAGGAAGGAAAATGTCCTGCAGTGCTGGTGATACATCGCCAAGACCACTGTGCTCAGTTTTAGTCTCTTTTAAGAGTTGATAATTCTAGAACTAGAGTGCCTGGGTTCAAGGTGAAAGAGGAGAGGTTTAAAAGGGATATAAAGGGTAAACTCTTCACTCAGAGGATAATCCATATTTGTAATGTACTGCCAGAGGAAGCGATAGAAGTGGGAACAATTATGACATTCAAATCATTTGGACAAATATATGGATAGATGTGGAGGTGCCGCAAATGCATTCCGTGTTCATGCACACTCAGTAGGAATGGTTTTCTCAGAGGAATTCCTGTTAACAAAGAACAGGGCCAGTTTTCCTTGCTTGATAGTCCAAGAGAAGAGGAGATAGTTACAATCTAATCATGGGGGGTCAATGTTGAGGGTAGAGAGACCACATGTTGGTTGGGCCAGCGGGGGAGAGAGAGGGTGAAGGGTGGAGGGGGCAGAGCAACTGGTTGAGGACCGTAAGGGGTGGGAGAAGACCGTCATATTGCATAGTGATACTCTTTAGGTGGCACTATAAGTCTAGCCCCAACAGTACTGGTACGCAGAACTGCGGCATAATGAGGAGCTTAAAGTCTTTATATGTTGTGCCCCACATGGTTAGCATCACTGTAGTGTAGCTATGGATTTCTGCAGAGTGAGACTTTGAGGCTAGGGCGACTGTAGGTGACCAGTTTCGCCTCAAGGGAGTAATGTTGGTCAATGTCAGGATGAATAAACCTATTGGTGCTCCCGCTATCAAAAAGACATTTAGTCACCTACTCATTGATGGAGATGTCCAACATGGAGCAGGCGAGTTGGTGAGAACTGTTCTGATCCAGCACCACTGAGGCCAGAGTTGGTCCGTGGTCCGACCCCCACTGACTCGCTGTCTGTGGGGATGATGACGGCGCCCATGCAGCGGCGTGGGTCTCCCTGAAAGTCATCAGTGTCCACGTTGGCAGCCCCATGTTGTGGTGTGATTGTCCCCAGAAGATGCTGAGATCGAAGATGGCGGCTGCCATGCTGTACACATGGCAACATTGGGGCTGGAGGTCTGTGATCGGCATACTCTTGCAGGATAGCCCTTCTTTCTGCACTTGGAGCACGTCACATCTCTCGCTGGGCAGCTTTTTCAGGGGTGTTTTGGCTGGCCACAGAAATAGCACTTTGGGTGCTCCAGGGAGACTGTGGCTGTGGTGGGCTCATTAATCAGGTGCGGAAGTGAACCACTGGCCTATAGACCCGCATCACAGGATGGCAATCCCCATTTGGGTCCAATCACAGAGTACGCTTCCATGTTGCAGAGGAAAATCTCTAGCGACTTCGCAAGCTCGATTGCCCCTTTGTCATCCCCTGCCTTGACATGACCACCATAATATTCATTGGGACCTTGCGCAATCTGTTCACCCTGTTTGTGTACCGATCTTACATCCACAGTGACCGGGAGCCCTCATTTATGAGTGACGAGCTGCACCAATTCCTGCTGGCCAGGGGTACTTCCACCAGCAGGATCACAAGTTATAATCTCCAGGGGAACGGTCAGGTAGAGAGAGAACAGCACTATGTGGAAGGCCATCCTCCTTGGGCTAAACTCCAGGGCCTGTCCCTCATTGGCAGGAGAGGCACCACTAACGCTACCCCTCATGAAAGAATTTTCTCCTTCCCCAGGAAGTCCAGGAAGTCCACGTCAGGGACCAGCTTAACCTGTAAGACCTTGTGCTCCATATTACCTCACCAAACAATAAAAAAAATGGGGTGAATATGGTGAACTGCTGTAATCCTGATTAAATGGTTCCGCACATCCTGTGACTGTACCTGTGGCTCCTCCCTCTTTGACCTGGTATAAAGCCTCTAACATCTTGACCCTTCCCCGGATATCCTGGATCATGGCACAGGATGATGTCCCTGTTCATTGTGAATAAAAGCCTGTAGATCAGTGACTCTCGAGTTATTTACTGCACGTCGCCTATCTAAGTCTTAAGAATGCCCCAATTGTACCAGGCTCTACCATCACCACTGGCATGAATGCTAAATTCAGTCCTGCAGACAGCTGAGGTGCTGCTTCTCTTCCCTGCTTTATCTTCCCCGCTGCCATCAGATTCCTGAATAATCAATGAACCAAAGACACTGCCTTATTTTTTGTGCACTATTATTTTATATATATGATAATGTTGGAAGATGGTTATAATATGAATGTTTGCACCATGAAGCTGCTGCAAAATTCTGAATTTCATGACTTGTTCCTGGCGATAAGTTCTGATTCTGATTATCTTCTTTCAGTTTGCAGATAAAGGTTTTGGCTTTTAGGTAGCATTTGGATCAATTTAATAAATAACTTGATTATTTTTATTACTTTACAGCTTGGATAAAAATATATTCAATGTTCTTGTTTCACATCTGTTTTACACCCTTTTATAACTTGTGAACTTTATCATTTTGCAGTTAAGAAGATGGGAAGAAAAATGATTGAGTATGGCGATGTTCTAGTTGATACTTCAAGAAATGCTGCAAGGTGTAAAAATGTACCAAGAAGTTGCTTATGGCCTTCTTCAGACGATGGGAATGTTTATATACCTTATACACTGACTAAAGACTTCAGTAAGTTACTTCCATAATTATTTGTTCTTGATTATGAAGCAACACAGCAACTTCTGATAAACCTTAATGCACACATGATTCTTTTTGGTATTAAATTAAGAAGGTTTCAAATAAAAGACTTCAGTTAAGATTCCATTAAGTCAATGAGTAGTTGTACGATATAGACTCAATTTAAACCTGTCAGTGTGAATTAGACAATGTACACAGAGCTATTGCAGTGGGCTATGAATTGCTTCTGCATATTTGATTCCAGTCTGCAAACTGATCAGGAATTTGGTTTGTATGATACAAGTTGACTAATATTCCTGGAAGAATACTGAAGCCAGATATCAAATTTTTAGAGATTCATTGAACTTGATTCAAGGATATTGGGTTTGCTGTATGAAAAGATAGTAAGTAGACTAGGTATGGAAGAGGAGATCACATTAAAAACTTCCAAAATTCTTGTATGGATTAATAGACTGGGTGCAAAGTTGAAATTGAATAAAGGTAAACCTTTGGAATTTTTTGTCATGAAAGGTTATGGAGTGATTGTGTTCATTCAAGACAGAGATTGATAGATTTCTGGATTTTAAGAGAATCAAAGGGCATGGCAACAGCACTGAAAATAGCATTATATTAGAAATTGAGCCATGATCTTAGAACCCCAAAATATAGAATTTCAGACCCAGAAGTGAAATAAGAAAGCCTTGATTTCTTACCTTTTAAGCACTCTTACATTTTTTTCTTGTCCGTTGTATTATTCGCATACTACCGAAACAGATCCACAACAGAAGTCATCGCTGTGGGCCAACAATCAACCCTGTACCACCTGGACAACAAGACACCTACATCAGACTATGATTTTATTGACTACAGTTCCACTTTCAACATAACTGAACCAAACAAAGAAATCCCCAAATTATGTGACCTTGGTCTCCACACCCCTTTCTGCAATTGCATTTATGACTATTTCTATTCCACATTCAGCAATTAGTGATTTCACCTCAACACAGTAGCACCACAATGCTGTTTACTAAGTCCCCTACAATACTCACTGTAAATCCACAATTGCATGGCCAAACACACCTCTACAAATTTGCAGATGACACCACCATCATTGGCAAGAGCTCTAACAAAGATGAGGAAAAGTACAGAAGAGAAATAGGCTTGGTGCATAACAACGTCTCCCTCAATGTCAGAAAGACCAAGGAACTACTCATTCACCAATCTTCATCAATGGCACTGAGGTGGAGATAGTAGACAGCTTTAAGTTCCTAGGGTAAACATCTCCAGTGATCTGTCCTGGTTCATCTACATCAATAAAATGGGAAAGAAAGCACAACAGCACCTTTACCTCCTCAGAAACCTGAGGAAATTTAGCATGTCACCAGAATTCCTAAAGAACTGCTACAGATCCACCATTGAAAGTATCCTATCAGGATGCATCACTGCATGATACGGGAACTGCTCCACCCAAGACTGCAAGAAACTGCAGAGGGTTGTGAATGCGCCTCAGACCATCACACAGCACTCCTCCCCTCTATTGACTCCATCTATCACCTACTGCCTTGGAAAAGATCTAACATATTAAAAGACTCATGGCGACACATACACCACATCCCCGTCCATTCAAGAGTATGATATCATCCACCACCATCGACCAATTCTAAATCAATGCCTAGTCATTTAACACCAGGTTACCTACCCTTTAATTCATCCCAATCTCTATGGCTCCAGATCACAAGATTGGAAGCAGGGTTCCTCCTAACTAGATTTTTCCAGCAGATGTGGTAGCTATCGATCTCACTGGTCTTCACAGACTCCCATGAGTTGTATTAACTGCATGGCTTTTGGATTGTTATCATAATCAAATCTTGTATGAAATATTAATTGTTTAAGGGTCTTAGTAACAGCAATGAAATAAGTATTTATTGGTTAAATTGGTTATACGATAATTGTTGAACTTTCCCTTATAACATTTCATTGAGACTACTTAAAACATTTTCTAAGTTAGTGTCTGGTGCATTGATTTAATGTTGCATCTAAATATTGGCACCCCTAATTTTGTAGCATCATCCCAGTAATGCCATCTTTGAAATAAAAGCTTTGTGCTTTTAACATATGTATTAAAGCAAATCTTTATTTACTTTTTAATTATAGATGATGATCATAAAAAGAAAATAAAAAAATCTCTGGATGAGATTGCTTCTTTAACATGTTTGAAGTTTTACTACAGGCGAAAAAATGAACCTGCCTATATTTCTATTAAGTCAAAGTCAGGGTAAGTTGAAAAATGTAGCTATTTGACGTGACTTTATTAACTCACTAACTGAACTGAGTAGTTGAGAATGACACGATTAGCATAGTGGTTTGAATCTGGTGCAGTCTATAAGGAGTCTGTACACCCTACTCATTTCCTGCATGGGATTTCTCTGGGTGCTCCAGTTTCCTCCCACCTTACAAAACATAAGGGATTGGGGAGGTTAATTGGTTGAAATTGGACCGCACGCATTTCATGGGCCAGAAGGGACTTCTACCATGTTGCTTCATTAAAATTTTAGTAGCTATTATACGTCACAAAGTTTATAATGGTATGGATGTCACTGCTCTTTCTCCAGACTAGTTGTCAGGAAAACCTCTTGTCAGAATGACTCAGGCTGAGACTTCAGAGTTTGTTTCGAGAGCTTTATTACATGATATCACGGAAACACTGTCCTAACTGGTGTCAGGCGCGGACTCTTCTGGCAGAAGACAAACAGCACATTTTTATACAGATGAGCAAGCAACTCTTAACTCTCTTGCACACAAGGAACATTCCAAGGTATCCCATTTCAGGGGCTCCGTTTTGCAGACCAGTTGAAACTGGCTGGTTTCTTAACTTACAAAAGATAAAGAAAAGGGCTTTCATTTTACAAAGGAAACAGACATGCAACACTTTAGATATAATAAGATCATTTTTCTTCTACATCTCCCCCCTTGTTGGTCTAAATGATCAACACTCTAAATGCAGATATCCTGATCATCATATGGGGGTTGGTAACCCTCAGGTGTATGTTTAATCAACCCTCTTGATCGTATCAATCTAGTTTTTTTTAAGAGTGTGGCAGAACGGATACCTGCCGACTGTAGCTCTGGACTGCTTTATATTCAAGGTCTTGCTTTTAAGGTCAAGAGGACCGTTTTCCAGATAGTGCCATTTTCCCTTTCAACTTGTCCATTCCCCCTGGGATTGTAACTTGTAGTGCGGCTGGTCGCAATCCCTCTCTCGTACAGGTACTGCTGTACTTCTGCGCTCATGAATGCAGCACCCCTGTCTGTGTGTATGTAGTTTGGGTACCCAAATATGCTGAAGATGGGTTGGAGGCATTTTATTACAGTGGCTGCTGATACATCAGAACATGGGATTGCAAAGGGGAAGCGGGAATATTTATCTATTACGTTTAGGAAATAGACATTTCTATTATTGGATGGGAGTGGGCCTTTAAAATCGAGGATGAGGCGCTCAAAAGGTTTGGTAGCTTTTATCAGGGTGGCTTTGTCTGACCGGTTAAATTGCGGTTTGCTTTCCGCACAGATGGGGCAGCTCTTGTTCACTGACCTCACTTTCTCTACTGAAAATAGGAGGTTTTGGGTTTTAATGAAGTGAAACTGTCTAGTGACCCCTGTGTGGCCCAGCTCATTGTGCAAGTTCTGCAACTGGGACATGTGGTTAAGGATGGCACAAGTGCCTCTGGACAGCGCGTCCGGGGGCTTGTTGAGTCTCCCAGGCGGTACACAATGTTGTAGTTAAATGCAGACAATTCTATCCGCCAGCACAGGATTTTGTCGTTCTTAAATATCCCCCTGTTCTGGTTATCGAACATAAAAGCCACAGACTGTTAGTCCGTGACGAGGGTGAAGTGTTTGCACACCAGATAATGTCGCCAGTGCCTTACTGCTTCCACAATGGCTTGGGCCTCCTTCTCTACTGCTGAGTGTCTTACTTCTGACCCCTGTAGGGTTCGCAAGAAAAAGGTCACCGGTCGTCCGTCTTGGTTTAGGGTGGCTGCCAGAGCCACATCGGATGCATCCGTTTCTACTTGAAATGGAATCGGCTCATCTATGGACCACATGGTAGCTTTAGCGATATGGTCCCTAATGTCCCTGAATGCTCTGGTGGCTGCTGGGCACAGTGGGAAAACTGAGATTTTTAAAAGTGGGCGGGCCCTGTCGGCATAGTTGGGGACCCATTGGGCGTAGTAAGTGAACAGCCCCAACACCTTTTTAGTGCTTTCATCGTGTGTGGCCCTGGGAGGTCTAGAAGAGGCTGGGTCTGGGCTAATTTCCCCGTTCTGCACTATGTAGCCCAGGAATGGCAACTTCCTGAAGCTAAAGACTTATTTGTCCCTGTTGTACTTTAGGTTCCTTTTCTCGGCTGCCTGGAAAAAGCGTTTTAAATTTGTGTCATGATCCTCCTGAGTGTGGCCACAGATTGTCACGTTGTCCTAATAGGGGAACACCGCTTTCAGTTGGAACTCATCTACTATTCGGTCCATTTATCTCTGAAACAGGGACACTCCATTGGTGACACCGAAGGGGAGTCGCAGAAATTGATACAGCCTGGCGTCTGCCTCAAATGTCATGTAAATGCGATCGCTGTTTCTAATGGTGGTTGGTGGTATGCTGCCTTCAGGTCTATGGTGGAGAACACCTTACACTGTGCAATGTTATTGACCATGTCTGCTATGCGTGGCAGGGGCTAGGCATCTAGTTGCGTAAATTTGTTGATTGTCTGGCTGTAATCCACTACCATGCGCAGTTTTTCTCCTGACTTTACTACAACCACCTGGGCTCTCCAGGGGCTGGTGCTCTGCTCTAACATGCCCTCCTGTAGTAGCCTGTGGACCTCTGTCCTAATGAGGGCTCTATCCCTCAGGCTGTACCTCCTGCTCTTTGTGGCTATTGGTGTGCATTCTGGGGTCAGGTGTGTGAACAGCGGAGGTGGTTTGATGTTCAGGACATACAGGCTGCAGTGTTGTTTCTTTGTCAGGAGTAATGGGGGGTGAGGCCCGTTGTGCACTATTGTAATGCTTTCTAACTGGCACTGAAAATCTAACCCCAATTGTATCGGGGCACAGAGGAAAGGGAGTACTAGTAATTTGAACCCTTCGTATTTTGTGCCCTGGATTTCTAGAGTAACCCTGCAAAACTGTTTTACCTCAGCTGCAAGGCTGCTGGCTACTAACAGGACCTGGTGCTCACTCGGGCATGTGGGGAGGGCAAGGCTGTTGACTAACCCCTGGTCAATAAAACTTTCAGTGCTTCCACTATCTATTAAGCAATTTACCCTCACATCATTAATTTTGATGCACACAATGGCATCAGATAAATTGTGTGGACTTGACTGATTCATGCGGAGGGAAGCAAGTCTGGCGTGTCCTTTGTGTCCTTCCATCCGATAGTACTCGGTGTCATATTCGTCTCCTGAAGACTGTGTCCTCTGGTTTGTAGCATTTGTCCAAGATGGCTGGCTGCACATGGCATTCTTCTTATTCTGTTTGTCTGTGGAAAAAGAAGAGCATGAGAATGGGCCTTGGCTGTGGCCTTGGGGCTTCTGCAGACTTTTGCATAATGCCCACGTTTTCCACAGTTGGAACAGACATTTTCTCTGGCAGGGCAGAGGGCTCTGGGGTGCTTTCTATGTCCACAGAAAAAGCACTTGGGACCCTCAAGGTGCACAGCTGCTGCTGTGAATTCCTGTGAGGCAGCATACTTTTCTTTTCGTGGGGCTAGAGAGTCCAGCAGTGTGACGTTTGTCCAAGTCCCAGGGTCCTGTGAGTACTCCTCTAATTCTTTCCTGGTGCTTTCTAAAGCTTCTGCAATAGTCTCTGCCTCATCTAGCCCCAGCATTCCTTTCTCCAGCAATCGATGTCTCATCTCAGTGGAACGTATGCCCGCAACAATTCTGTCCCTAATAAGGTCCTCCGCATACTCCTGAGCTTATGGTTCATCCCCACATCAAGCAAGAATGTTCTATTTAAAGTAGTTAATCACTTTTTGAATAAACTGCTTTAAAATTGCAGCCTCTCGCCAGGTCTTTCAGAGAAAGTATAAAGTCTCTGGCAGACTCCCCTACTTGTTGTGACCTGGTCATGAGTCTATACCGGCAGTGGAGTTCACTATGCCCCTTACTGTAATGCCTCTGTAAAATGCTCATTGCCTCTTGGTAGGAACTGGCATCCTATATAAGGGTGTAAGGGTGGTCTCCCAACTGGTCTAACAGCAGCATTAATAGCTCTTTATCTGAAGCCTCAGCACCCTCCACGTAATTCAGAAAGCAACTCTGCCAGCGGCCGAAGTGCGTGCCAGCTCCGGGATTTCTGGGGTCGAGCTTCACCCTGTCTGGTCGCAGCACATGGCTAAGCCACAGTCTCTGGTCCCTTAGGTGTAGCAAGGGTGGACCCTGTGGTACTGGGAGCTGCTGCTGGGGGAGTGACGGTAGCGGTGTCTGCTTTCCCTGGCTCTGGAGTGGTTGGGAATTCTGCACATACGCGGTGATCAGGAGCACGACTTGTGGAGATCCTTCCACCCGCATTTATAGTGGCCCCTTTCTGATCGGTCCGGGGTTCAGGGTCGGCGGTGCCTGTACCAGCGAACCCACAGGCAAGCAGGGCTCTTGGCTGTTTCTTACCTGCCCTATCGTATTTCTGTGGTCTTCCCTGCATTCCACCACGATTCCAGTACAGCATTTCCTCGCCATCTCTGTCCTCGGAAGCATGTGTGTGCTAGTCGTCCCCGGATTCTATTCCTCAGGAAGAGTCTCCAGGTGGTTGGGAATGAGCATTGTAGCAGAAGCAGCTTCCATCTTAGTAGCTATGATATTAGTTTATTAAATTGTACTGATAATAACCACAACAGCAGTGCGAGTATAAGACAGCTTTAATAAACTAATATATACAGTAAGAGGTCTTGTCTCTCTGCAAGACAAACCTGGAAGGCTCGACTGTAGCTCTGGATTGCTTTATATACAAGGTCACCGGGATGACCCCTGGTGACCTAGTGGTGTAATTACATATCACCACAGGTGGCAAGTGCTGGATGCCTTGCACCAACCTTACAGTGTGTAGGGGGCTGAAGCAAAATGCCATCCAAATAGACTGCACGGATCCCTGAAATACAAACAGCATTTCTCCTGGTCTCAGAAATAACCATATCAGTCTCTGGTCTCAGTTCCCACCTACATGTTCCTGCAGAGTACTGCAGAGTACATGGTTCATATTCCACTGTCTCATAGGGACAAACCCATTCAAAGGGCCATTGCTCACAGACTTTCATTGAATGTGTCTTGTTCCTCTCATTGATCCAGTCCCCATGAAAAACTGGATACCAGAAATTCTGCCTGTATAGGTGCGGAAGAACTCAAAACTGACACCACGTGTGATGGTGTTTACACCACACTATCTCCTTGTAACAGGCCTGTTTCAGAATAAATCACTTGCCCCTATGGTTCCCCCTATGTCGTCCTGTCTAACTTCTCCTATCTGATCTCCTGTTACTCCCATGTTTTCTCTCTGGGCTTATGCTTTAAAGTTAGCAGTTTTGTGTAACATTGGAGATGAAAATATTTTCCTTCTTTGTGTTTTAAAGTTAGCAGGCTTTGGAGTCAGCAAATTCTACACATAATCAGCCAACTTTTCTACATACTATGACTGTTAATTAATTACATTAATGTTTCCTATAAACAGTGTAGTTAAAGTACATAATAAATTGTTACATAGTAATGGTCTAATGAATATATAATCAATAGTACATAGGAATATTTTCCATATATTCCCCCCCTTTGAGTCCTAAATGGTCTCACATAGCGAGAGAAGACAAAAAGCTGCATACAAAAAAGGTCAGATTAAACTACAATAGCTATCCCTAAAACTGGGTTATTTGCAAAATTTCATGCTCAGTCTTCAATGTATCTCTCTCCCACTCCCTTTGCATCGAACCACAGTTTCTCCCAGGGAATCTAAACAGAGAACTTGTCATGTATTTCTTATCTGCACTGCCTGCATTCCAAAGCCATCTGTTGATAGCACTTCATATATGGACCCTCTCCTCCATCTAGACATCAGGCTTCCATTTTGTGTTTTAATTCACTTTAATACTACATTCCTTTTCTTAGTTTTGTCTTTTGGTTTATAATTTTTAATTTGCTAACATCACAATTACATGTAAGATATATGACCCCCTCATGGCCCTCCATATATTCAGGTTAACCAAGCAAGCCATCCATTCTGCCCCTTGGTCCCTGTCTATGTCTCACTGATTATGGATATCTTGCATCACCTTGTAGGATTCACCTGCAACCTTTGTAATGCACTTATCTCCTATAATTGAGTATACAGCTCCCTGGGTAGCAAACTGATAATCCACCTCATATCTAGTTTGTTGTGAGAAAAGCCTCGATTCTACCAATTCTCAATGAACAGCCTCCAACCCTGCCACTGTCTCATTGCCCAACGCTGTTAAGCCACAGATGAGATAATTGCGATTCTTGGCAGCCACCACCCCAGCTGATCTTCCACGGGATATGGAGTTGAGGACTTGCCATCCAATGTCAGATCCTAGGGTAACAGGATTGTTATGGTCCTTTGACACTTCTAGGCAATGATCCGTCTTCTGACTCTAGCATTTTCTGGGCAAGGGACGACAAGAGGTCCTAACATCCCAATGGCAAACAAGTCAGGGAGGCTGTTTCCTGTAAAACATAGGCTTTTTTTAACTGATAGCATACAGTGGGGTCTCAGTACATTTGTTATGCCAATGTCTGGGATCTCTCTCTCTCTCTCTCTCTCTTTCTAAGCAAATTTGAGGGTGATTTTTCCTACCCTTACTTTATTTTTCCCATTGTTTTTTCTCAGCAGCATCCCCACAAACTACCTGAGTTCCTCGAGTTAAATTCAAACATTCCTTCCTTAAACAATGAGAAGTGTCCTTCCTTAATCCTATAATCCCAATAGTGTTCTTCTATAAAGTTTCAACTTTACCATCAAAACACATGGGGTAACTGTTATTTAAGAAATATGCTGGCTGTGTTAATTCAGAAGTGATTGCATTGTAAAAGTGAGTACCCTGGCAACCTCCTCTAGTCATACTGTCTATCTGATGAAATAAGTGTGGCTGGCTTTCTATACACCTTCCTTTAGCTGATTCATTAGCCAATAGCCCTAACTTCTGATTGGCACTATGAACATTCATCTTATCAACATATAAGTAAAACACATTTAAGAGGGTATTATGCTGTCACCAAAAATTCCTCTTTTCAGTCTCAACTCCAGTCTTCAGTTCAAATATCAAGGTGACAAGAGGCATAACAATAAAGTTCTCATGTTATATGTGGGCCTCTCTTTTTCAGTCTATGATAATAAAAGTCTTAATGACTTAGCTGGGCCTTTTTCCTTAAGTCTGTTTGGAGTATCTAGTGAAGCTGTCCTTCAAGCTTTAATGTAGTCTGTGTTATTACCGGGACCTGGAATTGTCCTTTCCAGTGAGTTCCCAATTTCTTCTGATCCAATTCTTTACCAGATCTTAATTCTCAGGTTTGACATTAGAATATTCACCACTTGGATCTGTTGGATCACCCTCCTTTAGGTGTGTTTGTTTTACCTGTGAATGCATCTCTCAAAAATTTTTGTTAGATTTCTCAAATATTTGCTTATGTCCTCACCTAATGATAATAAATCCATTCCTACTGGCTGTACGGGCTTTGCTCCCCAAACTGTCCGTATTGGCTGTCCATGGACCATCTCTGCAGCAGATAGCCCTGACTTAGCCTGCGGTGTCATCTGCATTTAAAAGGACCTTTTAGCCAATTTTAGCCCTGTTTCCTCAGTCAATTTGGCCAGTTTTGTTTTCTTTTTCATTTGCACATTCCACTATTCCTGCTGCCTTGAGTTAATAGGAGCATTGGGATCAACTGTAATCCCCAATTCCTTTATCCAATTCAACCCAGTTTCTGCTGACAATTTAGTCAATTTGTTCTTTAAGGACCCAGGCAAATCAATAATAACAAAACAATACTTATAGATACGTACTTAATTCTATAAAATCAATCCATATACACTCAAATGGTATGCATTCAATTTCTTTACCAGGATCATTTTGTAGGCAGATAATAATTCCTTCATTTGGAATGTCCTACTTTCTTAGATTAGTGACGTGCCCCTCCTATGCCACTCCTCCTTAGCCAATCCACATTATTCCATATATATAAGTAAGTAGTTCAAGTAAAATAAATTGCATTTGGTACAGAAATTGTCCAGCAGGGTTGGTTCATAATTTGATTTCTGGCACATCCCTACTGTTTACAGAGCTTGAAATGGTAAGAGGGTCCTCCTGAACTTATGCTTCATCCCCACGTCAAGCAAGAATGTTCTATTTAAAGTAGTTAATCACTTTTTGAATAAACGGTGGAGGGACCGCACTTTTGCAGTAATATCTGTGTAAGCATTCCCAAGGGGTAAAAAGTTCTGGTGTGGGCATAAGTATTCCTTTCCCTATCATGTAGGCTCTGACAAGGGCAAACAATTCAAATTCCTGGGAAAACTGGATGATAGAAGGCAACCATCTTCATTACTTCATTTCTGTATTTTACACAAGGCAGTTTTAAAAAGGCCATCGAGTTAACAATAATACATTCATAGAAGGTCTGATGAATTCCCTAAGGGAAAGGTTCATAGTGTATCATAAGTGCTTGAGTCATTTATTGGATTAGATGTCAGGAGAGCTTCTCCTAAATGTTGGATGTATTTTACTCTGGGTTTCAAAGGTATGTCCGCTCTCTCTAATACTTGGCCCAAAGGTCATCGCCACTCTTCTAGGTTGTTATTGGTATTAGACCAGTTTCAATTAGTCTTAAACAACATTGCAGTTTTTTAAAAAATTCTTTCTTCTGTGTTATTCATTCTATACAAACTAGAACCAGGAAACACTGCAGAGGTGGAAAATTATTTCTTCATTGTAACTTTTAAAGTCCAACAACTTGTGAAATTGCTTCATGATTGAAACTCTCTGGAAGGCAGATTTCAAATTACTACAGATAACTTTCAGTTCAAGCTCTTTAACCCCTTCTTCCTCACTCATGCAGTCTGAAAGTGCGAGGCAAACTGTCAAGTTTGCTTTTTCCAAAATGAGCAACAATTTTACATCAAAGCTAAGTCTGAAAGACAGGAGTCACATGATGGAGTAGTGGCCGGTAAGGTAAAACCAGCCATCTCCAGAAAAAAAGTCAAGAAAAGACAAAGTTCAACAAATATAAAATATAAGAAATAAAAGATAAAGTTGAAGAGAAGAGAAAGAAGATGGCACCTAAGAAGGAAAAAGTAAAAACAATGGGGAAAAAAAAAGAAAAGACACCAGAAAAGAAAGGAGAAGGCCTTACCTGCACAAAGGAACAGGGAGCCGCGGTGGCGAAGATCCATTATATATATCCATTATATATATCCAATTAATATATTTTCTGGTAGATTGAACCTCTGTAATACTTTAAATAATTAGTTCCATTCTACTCTGTCAAAGGCTTTTCCTGCATCTAAAGCAACGGCCACTGTTGGCTTCTTGAACTACATGAATTAGATTAATAAGTTTACAGGCATTATAAAGTATATATACTTTATAAATGGGATGAAAAGCTGGTGCTCACCAGTATTGCATCATTTACTTAATTTATGGAAGAAGATCCACTTAGAAAGGAAAAAAACGAATTACCAAATACCAAAATTGTTATTAACACAAAACCCACTAATCCCTTTTACAATAGATAACCTTTCCTTTAGAGAATGGGAGAGAAAAGGAATCAAAAGAATAGAAAATTGTTTTATGGGAAATATTTATTAACATTTGAACAGTTGAAGTACAAGTATGGAATAACTCATGGTACAATGTTTGCATATCATCAACTGAAAGCTTATTTAAAGGATAAATTGGGAAACAGACTGAGATTATCAAAAGGAAGCAGCTTTGAATTTGTGATTACAGACACAATGATAATTAAAAGATTTATAACGAACATGTACATTAAGCTGCAAGATAAGGAAAATGATGAAATAAGCTATAAACCTAAACAAAAGTTGGAAAAGGATTTAAACATAAAGATAAAAAATGAAGCATGGGAAAAGTTATATTCTGGAACTATGAAGAATATAATAAACACAAGGTTACACATGATGCAGTATAATTTGTTACACAGGTTATATATCACGCCTCAAAGTTAAAAGAATGGGATCCAACATTATCAGATAGATGTTTTCACTGTAAGAAGGAAATGGGAACAACAGTACATGCAATTTGGGCATGTGAGAAAGTGAAAATGTTTTGGGAAGATCTAAATCAGATAGTAAATAAAATCACAAAAAATAACATACCAAAAAATCCAGAGAGCTTTCTTTTAAGTAATATAAGATGTAAGGAATTAGACCTCAAATTGGATAAAGCGCAAAAAAGATTTATTATGATAGCCTTAGCAGTTGCAAAAAAATGTATAATGTCAACTTGGAAAATGGAATAGAGCCTGAGAATACAGCAGTGGTACTTGGAAATGATTAGATGTATTCCATTGGAAAAAAAACATATAATTTAAAAAATAAAGTCACATTATTTGAACAAATTTGGGAACCGTACATGCAACACAACAGAGAGGGCTTGCCTCAGACCTCCACCCTCTAAAATGATAAGAAGACAAAACGACTTGATCCAGTATGTAAAAGTAGATGACAAATTTTTCTTGTTTATTTTTCATTGTGTGATGACATTGATGGTTTTATTGTATTGTATATGTTGAATATTTATTGGTTTTGGAGGGGGGTGGGAAGGGGGGAGGGAGGGTAGGGGGAAAATAAGGGTTAAAATGCCACTGTGTATATTTAATGAGAAACATTTGTATATATTTTGGTTGATATGGTTCACAGTGTGAAAAATAAAAAATTATTTAAAAAAAGCAAAGTCTGAAACCTTCTTTATCGTAATTAGTGTGACACAGGTCTGGACACTGTGGCTGCTGGGATTCTCACCACTCTGGTGCCCGGGGTTTATTTCTTCACCTTCTGGTTGTTAATCATTTGGCGCCTGAGAGAATGTGTCACCATTTTAATGGTAATGATTAAAATCTGAAATGCTCAATCAGGTTCACATTCTGTGGGTGGTGTTGGTCGGATCCTTATTACACATCTTACCTGGAGAAAAGTTTAATTTCAGCCTTAAATAAATATATTGTACAGGCAGGGCGGGAGCTGCCAATCATTATTGACTTGACTTTGATGACCAAACAATATTCCAGACATGTAATTAAGATCCCCAATGTTTCCTCCCCTGTGGCTCCCGTTATCTCTCCAGCTCTTATGCTTTTCTCCACATTAGTTTTTTTTTGCCATAGCTGTATTACTACCATTATAAATTATTTTTCTGCTCTGTGTAATTGGAACACGAATGGGACCGTTCCCCGCATCATTCATTTCTGACATTTTACCCATAGCAGTGTTTACTCTTGATTTATCACATGTTGTCCTTTAGTTCCTCTGTGCCCACTTCAGGGTCCAGAGCTTCGCATGGGGGATTTCCCCTCTTAACAACCAGTCGAAGGCAGGGCGTCAGAGTTAGGACTACACATTATGTTGGACAGTACTTTTATCTCCTCACCAGGTAAATCCTCAAGCCCTTATCCTCTGTGTGCTCAGGATGCGACACTCGTAGTTCATCTGGAGTCCTTCAGAGTTACGCTTTAAGGAGGGAAGGATCACTTGATCTAACGCCTTAAAAGAAAAACCGGGAAAGTGTCCCGTGGGCCCATTCTTTAGACTTTAGGTACCAGTTCAGCTGGTCACTGACACCATCCAGGAAGCATTCCTCAATCTTGGACTCCTGGCTAGTTTGCCAAATGTATTGAAACAGCCACTTCCTGATGCAAAGAACACAACACACAGAATTGGTAATGTTAACTCTTTATTGGACACCAAATTAACCTGAGAGAACCCTTACTGCTTTCAGCCCTGAAAGCAGTCTCCGGAGGTCTCTATTCAACAAAGGGATGCATCAACTTTTAACCCCTCAAGAAAACAAGTTGAACTAAAAGATTACATCATTATTCTACATACAAGGTAAATCACACCCCTTATTACTACTCAGCCCAATGCGCAGTTTTCCTGATCAATTCTCCAAACCTCCTGTCATTTCTTTTTTACCATGTCTGCTTGTTTCCATGTTTTCTTCTTCATGGCTGGTCCTTCCTCCATGGGAGCATACTTTTGTTTTTCTACTCTACCGTGGACATTGCCCATTTTTCTCTTTTAGCCAATGGTTCTTACCTAAGATTTAAAAACAGTTAAACAAACACCACTATCCCTTTATTACATGATATTATGGAGAGACTGGGCCTCTGGTGTCAGGCGCGGACTCTTCCGGCAGAAAACAAACAGCACATTTTTATACAGATGAACAAGCAACTCTGATCTCTCTTTGCACACAGTGAACATTCCAAGGTATCCCATTTCAGGGGCCCCGTTTTTGCAGACCAGTTGAAACTGGCTGGTTTCTTAACTTACAAAAGATAAAGAAAAAGGCTTTCATTTTTACAAAGGAAACAGACATGCAACACTTTAGATATAATAAGATCATTTTTTTTCTACACTAGTCTTGAAGTAGGGTCAGGTTAAACCGCTGGTAAATTAGACAAATCAATTTCAAGTAATCTGGTTAGATTGGAAGGGCAGACATATTTGTACAGAGAAGAGGCAAATTTGTTAAATGCAAGAAATGAACAGGTGGACTATAGTAAATGACAAAGGGATATAGGATATACCATACTGGAATTTTTTGAAGATATTATTAAAGAAAATAATTGGTATTTTTACAATGCTTTCTACCATTAATTTCAAACATTCCAAAGTGTCTTACAGCGATTTAAATTTAGACAGGCAACACGGTAACAGACCCTTCTGGCCTATGACCCCATGCCACCTAATTACTCACAATTAACCTACAACACCTCCGGTATGTTTTGGAGAGTGGGAGGAAACCAGCGCACCCAGAGGAATCCCATGCAGACATGGGGAGAACGTACAAATTCCTTACATTCAGCGGTAGATTTGAACCCCAGTCGCTGGCAAAGTAACAATGTTGTGCTAACAGCCTTGTTTACCATCCCACTAGACCATTTAAAAACTTTTAGTCTGCACATTCCAAACTCCCAGAAATAGATTATGTCTTAATTTGGGAATAAGAATACAATAGATAGAAGTAGGAAAAGGCAATGGCAGATATGATTTTTGGCTTCAATATAAGCTTGTAGCTCCATGTGACTCTTTCCACTTCTTTAGGCCACGTTTATCTATCTCTGCCTTAAATAAATTTAACAGCTGTCTGAAGTAGGAAATTCCAAACAACTCACTCAGTACAGAAAAAAAAATCCTTGTTTTAATCTTCCCTTGTTTTGGATTTTCCCATGATGGAAAACATGCTTTTTGTGTATACCCTATAGAATCGTACATCTTTCATAATGATCATTAAGATAATTGAGTTGATCAGAGATCATTTTGTTTTTCTTTAAAATATTTCTGTGAGATCTTACTGAGAATATCACGGAATAAAATGTAGTTACATTTAGAATTTCAATAAGCTTGATATTTACATAGAATTTTCTTTGCTCTGGCATTAATGCATTTTTTACAGATTCTCTCCATAAAGATGGGAAACTATTTTTGCTACGAATTTTTATTCAGTTCCTCCTCGTCTCACCATTCAACCTTTCAAATCAGTTTTAGTGTCATTAACTCAATTCTTTGTTCTTGCCATTGCTCCAGATCAGTCTGTTTTAAGGTAAGAGGTTCAACTGTCCCCAAAATATTCGTACAAACACTTAAGAAAGTGCATACCCCAAAGTCAAGTGGGTCAGATCCTAATAAATAATCTCAAACCCTTAAGGGCCCTACAAGTCTGTATATCACATTTATTGTACTTTTCATATCTTCTTTACATATATCAGTCCATTTTCTCTCATCTATTTGTATATTCATATCTACTTCACATCTTTGCCTTGATTTATGAATTCCTAATTTCTTAGCTTTCTTTTGTAATAATTTGTACATTACTGAAATAAATTTCTTTATATTCCCATTACAAAACAATGTTTCTACTTCTGTTTCTGGTGACAATTTCAAATCTTGACCAAACATTTCTCATAAAAAATTATGAAGTATCTAGTATTTTCAGATATATTAAATGTTTCCTTCATACTATTAAACATAATAAATTTACCTCCCTCAAAACAATCCTCAATCATATTAATTGCCAAATCTTTAGATATCAATTCCCCATAGAAAAAGGAATAAATGTATTTTGAAATAGTGGAGTTTTCCTGGACATCCAACCAGATCCTCCTATTACCTTATCAACTTAATTCCATAACACCATTAAGTGTTTTAAAATAAAAGTTTAACATTCTCCCATTCCATTTATAAATAAAATCTTGAGGGATTGTTTCCCCTATTTTACTAAGTTCTATATTTACTCAAGCTGGAAGTTTTTCTGAGTTATACATTGCATTAATAAACTGCAATTGAGCAGCTTTATAATAATTCTTAAAATTGGTGAGCTGCAAGCCTCTCAGATCATATTTCCATGTTCATTTTTCTAATAACATTCTTGCCATTTTTCCTTCCATAAACATTTTATTACATAAGCATTTAATTCTTTAAAAAATTTTTGAGCAATATCAATCAGAATTATTTGAAAAAGATATTGTATTCTAAGAAAGATATTCATCTTTTTTAATATTTTATTTATAAAAGAAAAAAGCAATAACCACAGTTGCATAACTGAAATATAACATTTGTCAAAATTTAAACATGGTTACAGAAATATAAACTAAAAAAGAGCTACAGAAAATCCTACAAAAAAAACTAGCCCCCCCTCCAATCCCAACACTATCCCCTCCTTCTATCCTACCTCTAAACCCCCTATCCCCCTAACAAAGAAAAGACTAGAGAAAAAGAAGGAAAAAA
This sequence comes from Narcine bancroftii, assembly GCF_036971445.1. NCBI lineage: Eukaryota > Metazoa > Chordata > Chondrichthyes > Torpediniformes > Narcinidae > Narcine > Narcine bancroftii. The sequence continues at coordinate 252,626,157 of NC_091469.1, read as the reverse complement.
TAGATGAGCACCCTAGCGGCACTCAAGACCAGTCTTAAATTTTCAAGTCAAAATAATCCAAATATGGGCTCCAAATCCTCTTAAATACATAATATTTATCCCTTAAATTATGTTATCTTCTCCATTTCCAAATGCCACCTTTGTAAATTAAGCTCATTTGATCTTTCCATGAAATAACTATACATTTTCATGCCACTCCTAAAGCTAATCTCAAAAACATCATTTGAAATTTATCTAATTTATGTATCAAGCCCATTTCACTAACATCTCCAATTAAAAAGATCTTTGGATCTAAAGAGAATTTTACTTTTAAAATGATTTTTAAACAATCTCTTAATCTATACCAAAAGCCCCTAACTCTATCACAAGACCATACTGAGTGCTAAAACATGCCATTTTGATCATTGCACCAAAAACACTGATCTGAAGCACTCAGCTTATATCTTTTCAAACATTCTGGGATCAAATATAATTGGTGTATAAAATTATAAGTCACCAGTTTGTACCTAACATTTACTAACTTTGTCATAGTATCTCTACAAATACTCCTCCAATGATCATTTTCAAATTGAACTCCCAAGTTCTTCTCCCATTTAAATTGCGATTTATGCAGTTCAATCCTAGGCATTTTATGCTGCAGTAATTTATACATTTCCAAAATAAAACCCTTCTTCTCTCCATCCCGAACCAACATTTGAGTTGATAATAACAAAGTGTGTGATTAGGGATTTGATATTTTCCTTCAAAGGAAGATATTCATCTTAATACAATTTATCTATTAATGTAATAGGCAATACATCCCATCTTTCTAAATCTTTACTTTTTTTAATAATGATAAATAATTTAATTTAAATATAATATTTTAAAATTTTGAATCTACTCTAATACTTCAATTTTATGCTTTCATCTGACCATCTAAATTCAATATTTTTTACATTATGCATAGATTCCTTTAACTAATGACATAATTTCATTTTTATCCCAATTAATTTTATAACCTGACCCTTCTCCATATTCTTTTAACCTAATTTTTAATTGGCCCAAAGATTTAAAAAGATCTGTTAAATGAATCAAAACAACATCTGCACATAAATTTATTTTATATTCTTCTTGATTCACCTTTATACTAGTAAACTTCAGATCTTTTCTTATTAACTCAGTTAACGGTTCCATTTAAATAAAGCTGGTGATAATGGACACCACTGTCTACTTAATCTAGTTAAATAAAATTTCATCAAAAACTGACCACTAGTCACAACTTTTGCACTAGGTTCCTTATATATAATTTTAACCCAGTCTATAAATATTGATCCTAATTTACATTTTTCCAAAATTTTAAACAGGAAATCCCATTCTAATCTATAAAAAGCCTTTTCTGCATCTAAAGCTACAGCTATACTCAAATCTCCTCCCTTAATTAAATTAATTAATTTAAATGTATTAAGCTAATCAATCTTGCAACATTATCTGCAGATTTCAGATTCTTAACAAAACAAAATCCATTTGATCCAGATGTATTAGTTTTAGTAAATATTTTGCCAGTCTATTTGCTAACATTTTAGCTAGTATCACAATCTACATTTAACAATTAAATTTGTCTATATGATGTTGGTTTCAACAGATCTCTATCTTTCTTTGGTGAGACAGTATTCAAAAAGAAATCTGGCAGAGATTTAACTTGTACTGCTTGATTTAATACCTCCAGAAAAGGAGGTATCAAAAGATCCTTAAATTTCTTATAAAACTCTACCAGAAATCTGTCTTCTCCCGGTGAAGTGAATTCATTACATTCATAATTTCTCTTACTGTAAAATCACAATTTAAATAATTCCTTTCTTGATCATTTAAACTAGGTAAATTTATTTGAGATAAAAATATATTTATCTTATTCTCATTTTGAACTGATTCTGATTGATATAATTCCATATAAAAATCCTTAAGAGAATAATTTATCTCCTGAGATTTATATGTAATTACTCCAGATTTATTTTTAAGCATATTTATTGTTCTAGACATCTGTTCTGCTTTTAACTGTCATGCTAACACCTTATATTATTTTTCTCCTAATTCATAATATCTCTGGTTAGTTCTCAGAATTGTTTTTTTCCTGTTCTGACCTTTGGAATAGTATTATATTGAAGTTTCTTGTTAATTAAAGATTTCCTCTTTTCTTCAGTAGCTTTCTTCTGTAACTCCTATTCCAAATTATCTTTTTCTTGTTCCAACTTGTTAGTTTCTTTCATATAGTCTTTTTTTTTATTTTTAGCAGAATAGCTTATTATTTGTCCTCTTAAGTATGTTTGAAGTGCATCCCATATAATAAATTTATTTTCCATAGACTTAGAGTTTATTTCTAAGAACAATTGGATTTGTTCTCTTATAAAATCACAAAATTCCACTCTTTTTAATAGCATAGAGTTAAACCTCCATTTATATTGAAAATTTCCTTTTTCAGAAATTGAACATGTCATTAATAGAGAATGATCAGATGAAATTCTTGCCTTGTATTTTATACATTTAATTCTTTCTTGTAAATGTGCTGATATCAGAAAAAAATCATTTCTTGAATAAGAATAATGTCTTTATAATACAAATAATCCCTTTCTGTAGGATTCAACCTATGCCAAATGTCAATTAAATTTAATTCTTTCATCAGCTTTTGTGTCCTCTTAGCTGCTTTCATTCTTACTGTTAATTTATCTAATTATGGATCTAAACAAAAATCCCCTCCTATTAATATCTTTTCATGTGATTCTGCTAAATGTAAAAATTTCCCTTATAAAATCTTTATCATCAACATTTGGTGCATAAATACACATGAGCGTCCACATTTCAGAGTAACTTTGACAATGAACTATAGCATTATCTTCCCACAGCATCCATTATAATCTCTTGAATTTTCACTGGTAATGTTTTCTTAATTAAAATTGCTACTTCTCTAGCTTTTAAGTTAAAAGATGAAGCTGCCACTTGACCTACCCAATCTCTCTTTAATTTTAAATGTTCTTTCTCTGTCAAGTGTGTCTCTTGTATAAAAGCAATATCCACTTTCATTTTTTTAATATTAACTAATATTCCCTTCCTTATAATCGCACTGTTAAGCCCATTAACATTAAAACTAAAAAAATTTGTTATCCTTATCCATTATCTTAAAATCCTGTCTCTCCATCTCTAAATCTTCCAGGTCTCCTCTTTCTAAAAGAATGAACTCCCGCTAAACACTCTGTCCCAAAGAATAAAAAGGAAACAGTAAAAAACATAAAAAATCCTCCGTTATAAATGCTGATTATAGCAAACAGCACTACCCTCCCCCCCCCCCCCCCCACCACATGGGTTGTGGCAGTAGCCACAAAAAGACACATAATGGTTGAAACAAACAAGTAAGCAATCCCCTCTCCCTCCCAAGGAAAATAGTCTTACAATTAAATCAAAAAAGGACAGTCTCTTAAAAAACATCAAATATCTTTTTATAATTGACAAGAAGAATTCTATATCTCCAAATCACTATATGGTCCTTGTTCATGGCTTATAACTTGAAGTGGTGCAATCTTCTTTGGTGAACTCTGTATCTGCAGCTCTTCTCTATGGATCTTTCAACCAGGACTAGAACCTTCCAAACTTTCTTGAATTTCCTCCTTAATCCAAGGAAGAGATTCAGCAAAAAAAATAAACACCTTTAACACTGCTGGAAATTGAAAAATAGATCTATAACCTTTTTTCCAAAGAATTACTTTTGCTGAATTAAAGTTTTTCCTTCTCTCCACCACATTTCTACTCAAATCAATATAAAAGAAAACCTAATTTCAATCAATCACCAAGGCCCAGCTTGTTGCCTTGCCTTCTCAATTGCAAGTCTTAAATTTTTTTTCCCTGTCCTGATAGCAAAGACACTTAATCAATATTGGTCTAGGTGGTTGAGACATCAGTGATTTCTACCTTAATCCCCTTTGGGCTCTTTCTAATTCAATTCCATTTGGAAAATTCTCTTCTCCCAAAATTTTAGGAATCTATTTTTGAAAAATTTCCACAGAGTTCACACTTCCTCCAGGATCTTCCTTAAGGCCTGCAATCTTGACATTATTATGTCTACTATGGTTTTCCAGTCTGCCCATTTTTTCCCATCATTGCTTTCTTCTGTTTTCTCCAAAGCATGTCTGAATTCTCCACCCTTTCCACCTTTGCCATACAAATTTCCACATCATTTTTTACAACTTGCAGGTCAAATTCAATCTTTTTAACTCTCCCTTTAACAATATTAGAAGCCACATTTTTCGTATCCAGTCTATTGTCATTTATATTAGACTGGTTAGTCTGCATATTATCTTGTAATTTATTAAATCGACCCTCCATTAATTTAGATATTTTTTTTTATTTCTGAACTTTGTCTTTTAACCTTCGGAAGCCTCCTACTACTTCCTTATATTCCATTTTTTCTAAATCATCTGAATTTTGTTGATCTCCTTGATATTCTTATTCACTGCCAGATGATGATTTTTAAAATCTGACAGCTTTTCTCCAGGATACACTTCCTCTCTTCTGCCAGCATCACCAGCTGCAGTGGTATCAAGTCTCCATTCCAGGTTTTTCTCCCCCTCTCCACGCATGTGCAGGTGCTTTCCATGATGCCTGTGCAGAACTTCCTCATATTCCTCCGGAGAGATAGGTCCAACTCCAGCGCCATCTTCCCCAGTTTCCTGGGCAGATGGCACTGATGTCGGGCACATGTATTCAGAAATCACTTCAACAGACCTGGGAGGCTTTGGAGTTTCTAGCTCCAACTTCGAGGTAGATTTTTTTCTTCCATCTTCTTCATTTCTTGAGACTGCATTTTCCTCACTCTAATTGCTTTCTTCCCTCTACCAACCATAATAACTTTTGTTTAGAAATCTTCAAAAGGTTTAAAAATAATTAATATTTCCAAAAATTATTTTTAATTTGGGTATTTAGATTAAATCCTCAGGAGAGTTTAGGTTCCACTTCCTGTTCATGTTCCGCCCTTTTAAATTACCGTATTTGATGACATATAAGACCCACAGGCATATTAGACCACCTCCTCCCCCCCATTTCATCAGGGAATATTAAGAATTTTTTCTAGTTTGTTTATAGGTTATCATTTAATGTCATTGAAATATGTAGCTACAGTATAGAAGAAAAATGCACAAAACATGCAACTAGGACAGCAGGAAAAATCTTTTTAATAATAATCCAGCTGTAGTATACAAGAGAAAACAAAAGCAAATTACAGTATTTGACTGCATATAGACCCCCCCACCTTTTTCCAAATAAATTATTCCAAAAAAGTCCCCTGGATCTCATATGCGAACATGAGATTTTGGGGAGCTTGGCATTGCTGCCTAGCCCATGCATCAGCGAAGCAGGGATCCCCCGCTTTCACCCCAGTATTTCTGACTGGTCCTGGTATCAGGGAGGGAGGGATTCCCCCGCTGTCTTCCTGGTATTTCTGCCAAGGCCTGGTATCAGAGAGAGAGGAATCCCCAGGGCCTGGGATGGCACTTGAAGGCACCCCACCCCAAGCTCCACCACTCTCCTAACCTAACCCTCCCAGAGCTGCTGCCACTATCCCAGACATAGAAGGAACACATACCTGTTCATCCTAGCGTTGGCCTATGTATATGCCATCAAATACGGTAGTTATAGCAATAAACATTTTATTAAAACAAAGTGCTGCTGTCATTCCCCACTCTGGTTCTCTCCTGGGAGAGAGCAGAGGAGTGGGATCAGTTTCAGGACTGGTGGCAGGCTGTTGGGGGAGTGAGGTGGTGGGATCAGTTTGGGAACAGACAGTGAGCCTCTGGGAGAGAGCGGGGAGCGGGAGTGACAGCGTTCTGCTGGGAGAGTCTCCCAACATCCCACCACCAGTCCCCACATTGATCCTATCATCCCACTCTCCCCAACAGCTCGCCACCTCCATACTGATTCCACTGCCCCGCTCACCCCAAAAGCTCACCACCAGCCCCCAACAATAGATGGCAGTGATGCTAGTGAGCCACGCAGCGATCGCTGTCAGTGTTACTCAACATTATCACTTTAATTTTAATTTCACATATAAGACTGGGGGATATTTTTGAGTCATTTTTGGGTTAAAAAATGGTCATATGCCATCAAATATGGTCATTACTGTTTCTGACTGTGCTTAATATTTCTCCTCCAGGTAATTGTACCTCTGCTCTGAGACCCCTACCATCTCAGTTTTAACCTTCCTCAACAACTATCCTACCTACATCTGCAGACCTCCACTTTACAGAAGGGTAAACACGAGGTCTGCAGATACTGGGAATTACAGGTACACAATCCTTTATCCAGAATGCTTGGGGGACAATGTGTTCCAAATTTTGGATTTTTCCAGATTTCAAAAAGCCAGATTTAAGATCACCCAAATTGTGCTGCCTTATCCACCCCCACCCCCTTCCAATCGCGCTGCCGTCTCCCCACCCGCCTGACTCGTGCTGCCAGTCTCCCCCCTTTGCCTGCCTGAGTCACGCTGCCAGTCTCACCCCCCCCTCGCCCACCCGATTGGCGCTGCCGGTCTCTTGCCCACCTGACTCATGCTACTGTCACTTTCCCCAATTGCTGGATTTTGGCCCTTACCAGATTTTAGATGTCTGGATAAAGGATTGTGTTCCTGTAGTACAATACATAAACATGCTAGAGGAATTCAGCAGATCACGCAGCATCAATGAAAAACAATAAGCAGTTGATGCTTTGGGCCAGTGATACCCGAAGAAGGGCTCGGGGCCAAAACATTGACTGCTTATTGTTTTCCATAGATTTTGCCTAACTTTCTGATTTCTGTCAGTATGTTGTGTATTGTACCTACACTCCACAGCTACCTGCACACCTACTGGGGGAATCTACAGACAAATATCATATTTTAATATAATCTTAATAGAAAGCAAAATGCAATTGTTTTTCATTCATTGTTTTCTTAGGTGCTATGCACATGTGGGTTACGGAAAATCTGAGAGGACATTATCACTGGAAGTACCATCTTGTGTAGATTTTGGTGTAGTGACACATGAATTTCTCCATGCTATTGGTTTTCAACATGAGCATTGCAGGAGTGACCGTGATAATTATGTCACAATATACTATGGAAATATTGAACCTGGTAAGAAATTTGAGAACATCAATTTGCTCTTTGATATTAACCTGCTGATTTCAAGATAAATTTACTTTAATTTCTTTAATTGTGTCAACTGTGTATTCTTTTATTCTGGTCATTAGTCAATTATTGTTTGAATGGATAGTGTGGTTCATTATTTGTTTCATTTCTGGTTTGTGCTTTTGCTGGCATTGGCTATGCATTGCAGAATCTGGGAAAATCAAGGTTTTCTTGATCATTCTTCCCAAAATAACACTACATAAGAAAGATGGTACTATATTGCTCAGAAGAAAAGAAAGTGGTGGAGGAAGCTTGGAGAAGGGTAACATAGAGTGACATGCTTCATAAATACAGAGAATGGTTATGAGAATGGTTCAAAGTTTGACAACCATGATGTTGGTAGTGAAATAATCCCCTCTTGACTAACACAGTGATCACACAGAGCAGTGGATGATCAGGAGAGATTTTTTTAAGTGATCCAATATAGTGGGCAGAATTCTTGCATTCATTAGAAACTGCAATATTGGATAAATTGAATTGAATCCAGTGCTCCAACCAAGTGTATTTAATGCAATGATTATAATATACATATTGGAGTATTTTCCTGTTACTAATTCACAGTGCAATAAACTAGTGCAGCCACTGGGAGCTTTCATCAGAACCAAATCATGCCAGATCCATGTTCATTTCTGAACATTCAAGGCTTCCAATTAACTTCTGGTCTGTTTAGCAATGTTAACTGTTTTCAAAATATGGTCATGCCTGGTGAGATTTCACTATATACCTTGATTTCTAAACAAAATCAGAGAATGCTGGAAATACTTCATAGGATAACTGTCACCTGTGGAGATAGAAGCAGAGTTAAAATTTTAGTTCAATAGTCTTTAGTTCTATAGTGATACTATACTAAGGTATAATGAAGTTTGCGATAATATTATTTAATTGATTTTTATATATAATCATTTTAACAAACAATCACTTTTAATGATAGGAATGAAATTTAAAATTGGTTGTACATTCACTTTAATTATATGTTATCATATTGCTTCACTATATTAATAGTTAAACTCAATAAAAATATTTTAAAAAGAAAGAAGTTATGAAAGAGCTTTGATAAGAGGAGGTGGGAATTGGACATCATTCAAGAGTCCCTTGTGGCTTTTCACTACCACTTTTCATGTATTGATTTTACTGAAGATGAAATGCATGAAACAACTTTGTTTCATTTCGGCGATTGTTACCCAAATTTGTTAGGTGTACAGGCAAACATCATGAAAAGCAGCACAGAAATGGCAGTAGGCTCCTTTACTTCTATGTAAAATGGTTTTCTTCATCAGTTGGCTTCAGTAACTTATCACAATTTATACAGTGCATTGTACTGTCAGGAAGTTATTAAACTTTTAATTTTTTTTATATTTAGACATACAGCATGATAACAGGCACTTTTGACCCATGAGTCCATGCCGCCCAATTACACCCAATTAACCTACACCCCTGGTATGTTTTGAACAGTGGGAGGAAACTGGAGTACCCGGGGAAAACCCATGCAGACATGAGAAGAATATACAAACTCCTTACAGATAGTGCCGCCCTGTCTACACCAGGAAAAGTTTCTGAGTTTTTCTCCATGGATAGATTTAATCCTCATCCAGACATTCAAGATATATGCTGCTATAGCCTCTATACATGTTGTTTTCACTGATCCCTGAAATCCACTGGACAACTTAATTTTAACAAAAGTTGATCCACTCAAAGAACAATGGAGTTCTAACTACTGTATAAGGTGCTTCCCATCAGTGTACATCAGGAGAAACACAAAAGCTGCTGATGCTAGAATCTTGAGTAAAAATAATTGCTGGAGGAACTCAGCATGTCAGACAGTGGTCAGTAGAAATGGTCAATCAACGTTTCAGGTCCAAACCCTTTATCAATTCTAAGATAGAATGGGTGAAATTACATATATATAAAGGGGAAAATAACCTGGGAGAGGGGCCCAGAGGTGATACAGTATAGTTTAGGAAAGAAGACATGTGAGGGGACAGACAGGTCAAGGTAGAAACTATTAGTTAAGTGGATGGGGAAAGAAAAATTAGAGGGAGAGAGAAAAAAAGAATATGTGCAAGAATAGGTAAAGAAAAATGGAAACAGAAGAATAAAATAGGTGTATAACTTTGCACCTACGACTGTGTAGCTTGGTGCGACTATAACACCATCTACAAATTTGCCGACTATACCACGGTAGTGGGTTATATAAAGGAAGGGGATGGGTCAATATACAGGTTGGAGATTGAAAACTTGGCTGAATGGTGCATCAACAACAACGTTGCACTCAATGTCACCAAAACTAAGGAGCTGATTTTTGACTTCAGGAAAGGAAAGCCAAAGGTGTACAATCCAGTGATCATCGAGGGATCAGAGGTAGAGAGGGTGAGCACATTAAGGTTCTTGGGAGTCACTATCTCGGAGGATCTTTCCTGGACGCAACACACCAATAGCATCATGAAGAGAGCATGTCATTCCTCAGGAGTTTGCAGAGAAACCCTGACAAATTTCTACAGATGTGTGGTGGAAAGTGTGCTGACTGGCTGCATCATGGTCTGGTATGGGACCAACAATACCCCTGAGCATAAACTCTCCAAAAGGTAGTGGACATAGCCCAGGACATTAGATGCAAAACCCTATCCACTGTTGAGTACATCTATAGGGAACACTGCTGTGGTAGAGCAGCAGCAATCATCAAAGACTCACACGACCCAGCACATGCTCAGTTCTCACAGCTGCCATCAGGAAAGAGGCATAGGTGGCCTAAGACTTAAACCACCAGGTTCATGAACAGTTGCTACCCTTCTACCATCAGACTTCTCAACAACAAACTCAATCAAGGTCTCATTTAAGGACTCCTACTTGTGCATTTTATTGATTTTCTTTGCTCTCTCTGTATTGCACAGTCGGTTTGTTTGCATTCGTTATTTGTTGTGTGCAGTTTATTTTTGCACTACCAATTAGTGGTAAATCTGCCATGGCCACAGGAAAAAGGAATCTCAGAAGTGTCTGTGATGTCATGTATGTACTCTGACAATAAATCTGTAATCTGTGTAGGGGGTTACCTAAAATTTGAAAACTATGTTCATGCCATTTAAGGCTGTCAAGGAAGAATATGGTGTACTGTTCCTTAAGTTTACATTGGCCCTTGCCCTGACAATGGATGAAGCCAAGGTCAAACCTGTTGTAGAGATGGTTGGGTAAGTTCAAATGGTTGGCTCCAGGAAACTCACAAACAGAGCATAAGTGTTCAGTAAAGTGTCACCCAATTTGCATTGGGTCCCACTGATGTAGAGGAGGCCACAGTGAGTAAACTGAATGGACTTGGATGATGTGCATGTAAAACTCTGCCTTACCTGGAAGATTTGTTTGTGACTCTGGATATATGGGTTTGGATACAGAAATACAGAATATTAGTATTTATCTTCTTTCCTGATGCCCTTCTTCAAACCCAAGGTTAGAAATAACCTATTAGTTAACAAATGATAACATCAGTGCCAAGGCCAGCATTTGTTCTCCATGACTAATTATTCTTAACAGTGCAGAAATTAATTGCCATTTTGAATTGCAATCTATGTGGAGAAGGCTCAGCGATATGAGATAGAGTATTCTAAAATTTTGACCAAATGGCAGTAAGGCTTGCATAATTTTGGTGAGGAGGAGTTATTTAGCCTTTATCCTTCAGGATGGTAGTTTGCATGTCAGGAAGGTATTGAGGTGAGTTACTAAATTATCGTGAAGATAATGCACATTGTTTCCACAATGCATAGAGTAAATGTGGAATGAGAAAGATAGGGTGCTGGTCGAACAAACTGCTTTATCCAGCACTACCTTTTGAATGGTGTTGAAACAACATTATTTCAGGCATGTGAGAAGAGTTCCACAAAGCTCTGGACATGTGGCCAAAAGGCACTACTTTTGAAGTGGTAACAAGACAAGCGAACTATGATAGTGTTTGTTGAAGTTAACAGAGCTTCTGACAAGATCCCCTATTGGGCTGCACAAAAAGAACGTCCATAGGATCAAAGGGAGATTTGCAAATTGGATTCGAAGTTAGCTAGGGAGCAAGAAACAAATCTTGTGTGGTCCTGAGATCCCAAGAGTGATGCTGTCTGGAGCTATGCTCCTGGTAGGGCCACCCATGGCAGTAAGGTCAAGGGTGAGGTCCCTGACAAAGAACAATCCAACCAAGATCTCAACAGTGGAACAGGCGGATGAAGTTACTTTTAACTCAATGGCTCTGAGGGCAGACAAAGATGACAACAAATCCATCAGCTCCAATCAATGTGGTTTTTATGCCATTAGAACTATTTGGTTGATTTGTGAAGTATCATGTGCTTCTTGGAGTGCAACATCAAGTACATGTTAAACATCTACCCACACAGTCGTCTTCGCTCAGTGGGCCCTTTTCCAAGATTGGACTCGTAAGCTACTTGAGAGCCCATAGGAGCAAAGACCACCATCCTCAACTTCCAGGGATCGCCATGACAACAACGACAACTAACAGGATACCCAGCGTTGCCCGGGAAATAAAACACTCAGTTGTTGACTACATGCTCTGAATGTGCATTGATGCACAGAATCGTAACTAATTGAGGTGCAAGTTCAATTTTTTTAACTTTTGAACTTCATATGACCTTAAAGGTTAAACTCAATGTGCTCATGACATTCAGCATCAAATGTTACCCCTACTGAACCTGCTTGGACATTTGTAGAGTGCTCCACATTGATTTGCATGGAGAACAGACAAACAAACAGATATTCATCCATAAATATATATTAGATATATAGGGATGATTTTTCCCTGCAGGTTCAGCAATCTCACAGCGTGAGGGAAGAAGCTATTTCTCAGCCTGGCAATGCTGATTTTGATGCTCCTGTTCCTCCTTGATGGTGGGTGGCCAAAGATTCTGTGATGGAAAGGGTCCTCAATAATTCTTTAAGCCCTATTTAAGCAACGCTCCTAATAAATGTCATTAATAGAGGAATGAGAAACCCCAGTGATCTCAGCCATTTTGATGATCTTTTGTATTGAATTATGGTCCAATGCTTTGCAGTTACCATACCACACAATAATGCAGCCAGACAGGACACTCTTGATGTGCTCCTGTAAAATGTTATCCAGATAGCCTTACCCTCCTCAGCCTCCTTTGGAAGTGTAGGCACTACTGCATCTTCCTGACTAATGAGGAGGTGTTGTGAGTCCAGGATAGGATATCTGTTACATCCATGGCAAGGAACTTTGTGCTGTCCACTTTCTCCATGCTTTGGCCCCTTGGGGCAACTCAGGCACCTCATAGAAAAATACAATGAAGAAGGAAGGAAGGTGTAGATGATCTTGCCTGGTCA